>NC_090762.1:59758026-59775526 GCF_036898095.1 Palaemon carinicauda | reverse complement strand
TTTGTAGACGATATCATGTTTTAACAGGAAGGAAAAGAGGAGTAGAATGTGCTCTAATTAACTTTCATTGAGTGGACATCCTGAGACAAATCACAATCAGTACCAACCCCCAAAACTCTGGTGTATTAATAATGAACAAAGGAAAGAAAAAGAAAGAAGAGATTACAGAAAAAGTGAAGGACTGGCCAGTAAGTATAGTTAGTGAATACAGGATCTGGGAGAAGGGTACAGATATAAAAAAAACAAGGAAGTGAGTGTAAGAAAAGCCAAAGAGTCGCGTACATGATCCAAGAAATACATGAACATGGAGACACGAGGAAAGTAGGAAAAATTACATTAGAAGTAAAAAAAAAACTACATGAAACAGTGGTTGTTCCATCAATATTTAATAATGTAGAGACCTGGAGTGAAATAAGAGATACAGAATAATAAGAAATATGTATGAACAACCATCAAGTACTCCATACTGCGCCATCATAATTGAAACAGGAATATGTCCAGCGTTTTGAAGAGTAGACTATAAGAAAATAATATCAAGAGATAATCGAAGGTCATATTGCAGAACCCATATGGAAATTGTTGAAGCAGCAGCATTGAGGAAATTTGTTGTAAATATGAAATAGAAATAGGAGAAATAAGAAATTGACGGAAAAGGAAAGAACCCTAGAAAAATTAAGAAAATAATTATGGATAAGATAGAGGAAAAATTGAAGAAAGGAAGAAAGTGATGAAAGAATTGACATTCATGAATGGGAACGTCTCACAGCCTTGATAGCAAAATTTATTTGGATAAGGCAATCCTATAAATGAAAGCAACGCTAAACATGCTCAAAATATAGTAAATCTCATGAGAAAATACATATATGATGTCTCTGACCTGTGCAAAGACGATAATATAAAACACCTATTTTCATACTAAAAAATTAGGAAAGTCAAGAGAACAAGATAAGAGTGGATATGTTGCAAAATCCTAGCAGAGAGCTAGCTGGTGATGACATAAGAGTTTAAAATTACCACAATAGATTGCCAAAACTGATAACAAGGTATTATCACAACTGATTTCAAGGTAGAATGGAATAGAATTAAAACTTGGGATTTTCATTAAGACTGTTGTTTATGATTATAGGGGAAAAATAAGTTACAATACTGAGTATAATCTTAGACGCGTTGTACCACCTAATAAAGGATAGAGGGCCTGCAAACTTATTTTACGAGTGGCTAGGAACCAGGGAGAAGAGAGAGAGAGAGAGAGAGAGAGAGAGAGAGAGGAGAGAGAGAGAGAGAGAGAGAGAGAGAGAGAGAGGGAAGGGAATTAAGAAAAATTTCATGTATAATTTAGTCTATAAAGGAATATTATCTCAATAGGACACAATAAAATGAGAAAAATAGGAAAAAAGAGATCAGAGGAAGACATACATTCAAAACGACTGATTGCTGGAGATGTCAAGGAAATAAATCATTACATTTTCAGGTTTATTGACAAATTCCCATTGCAATGTTCATGAGGATTTGCAAAGGAGTTTTACCTTCATCAAAACATCATAAAACAAACTAAGTCGGGGAATTGGAATTCCGTTTTCCATCTAAATATGGTAGAAATTGATTATCGAACGTTACAGATCGGTGTCAAAAATAACTCTGACAATTAAGAGGGCAGCACTTAGTACAGAAGTCAAGGCAACTGTTTAGTGTCAGACAGTCTGCTCATTCAATGGGGATGTATATGAAGCCCCACAAAATAATAATAATAATAATAATAATAATAATAATAATAATAATAATAATAATAATAATAATAATAATAATAATACCAAATCATTAGGGATGGAAAAATAGTATACAAGATGAAAAGAAAAGATATAGTGGGAAAAAAAATTAAGAACAAGAAATGCCTGTGTGATTTTCTCTGAATATTTCCGTAGCAGAAAGGCTATGAAGATATGTTACTTAAATACACATTATGGACAACAGTAGAATGCTTCAGGGTATATCAGGTAATTTGTGACCCTTGAGAGTAAACATAAACTTTAAAGCAACACGCGAAATAGCATCATTTGAGCTTCTAGTGCTACAAGCAAATTTTCATGCAATCGTGTTGTCTATCCCGCAAAGTTTACGTCGTCCTTGTTCGAGGTCAGTTGTGTGTCTAATATTCACCCCTGTTAACTTGACATACGAGATTTAATGTACGGTTGGACACTGAAATTCATGGTACACCTCGCTCTGAGGAAGTGCACCCTGTTACATCTTTACTGCACGTTGAGTTCCTTTTATGTAAACCTGCCCACCACCTCTGCCATCTACTCTACACTAAGTGCTTGGTTAATAACCGTGAAGTAAGGGCGTGACAGTGTGCACTTCTTCTAAAAGAGGTGTGTCAAGAATTCCTGTGGCCATCTGTACAAATGCCAGTTATCATTTCGCAAGGAAGAATATTCTTATCTTCATTGTGTCAAAGCGATCAAGGGAACAACATCATGAATTGAGTCTTGTTTTTTTTTTCTTCTCAATTTACTATATTTGACTGCATCCTTACAGCAAGTATCCATTGGTTACCGGAGACAATGTAGTGCACCTTCTTATATAAAGAGTTCAGATTGAGAGAAACAGCCCTTGACAAAGCTTTAATTAAATGCAGAATAGTTGTCTGCATAACCATGAACACTGATATATCTAACACTCTCCCTTCACTATCTGTTGTTGCTCATCTGAAAGTGAAAACAATATCACTGAAATAATCACCAGATCCATAAGAGGCTACCACAGCGATGCAAGCTTTCATGTCAACAAGCTTTTGAAGAGCGGTCACATTTGTCGGGTACCGTTAATCTTCAGATAGGCCAAACTGGGACTCCTATTGTTCAAAAGGGGCCATTGGGATTGCTTTTCTTAATAAGATCCGAATTTACAAAACATGTTTAATGGAGAAATATTCTGTTCAGACCAAAAATGATCCTTGATATAACATTCAGTAACTGAGATATGAGTGTGGCAATCGCTTAAAGTAGTGGGGGACATGGTTGACATTGTTCCTAAGCTGTGTCTGCAGTTTGGAGATTAAGCTCATTGTGTTCTTGGGGAGAGAGGTTTTGATCCCAACTGTAGTATTGTAAGAGGAAATTTACACCGGAACAGAAATTCTCACCAACAAAGTCATGAAAACGAGGAAGATATAAGTAGTCCTACAGTAATTGAATTTTCATGTATACTTTTATTCACTTTGGGGGCGAGGAAGAGAGAGATTCCAAGTCGACAAACTTTCCATAACCTAGTTTTTCTCGAAAAACAAAGAAAAATAGGAAGAGGTGGTTTGTATTTCCCCTGTTTGTTGTAAGTCTATGAATCACTGTTTCTTTTACGGCGGGGGAAGAGTACAACTCGCAAAAGTCAAATTGCCATAGCAGGCTACCCTTCCTCCTTATACTTTATTTCAGGGACGCGGAGGCCTGATTCACTGACTTTGGAACGACTTGATTTCTTCGACAATAACTGATGGACTTTTGTTATCAATCTGCGATTTGCAAGGCATTTGCTGTAACATTGTACACTACAATTCAAGATGATATCTGAAGAATACAGCGGTCTTGCAAACATGAGTGGCCCTTTGAATTACATTTTGTTATTAGGTACAGTTGGCTTTATTAATACCGATACATTTCAACAAATAACAAAAGTTATGTATACAACAAGTCGCAAAATTCATAAAAAAAATTTTGATAACGTGTTTACAAGCTCACCGTTACCTGCTACAATGTAGTCTACAGCTGCCAGACGTTTCGTCAACTTCCCGTGAAGTGTACCGGAATTAATAAAGCCAACTGTACTCTTAAAGGAAGAAATTCTTTGAATATCGCCCGAGGACGAAAAATGTGGATGGCCAGTCTTTGCAAGAAATATATGCGGTGTTAATTTCCTCGGAAAAGACTGCTTTGAAGGTATCTGTGATTGACCCAAGACACGGTTGGAAATTAATAAACTCTAAGGATTATTTCGCCAAGAGGTTGAATATTTAATAGTCACATGTGTCATCATGTACCCAGATGAAGGAAAAATATGGGTAAAATTACCACCCATAAAACACTCTTTAAACATTCCCTGGTGAGGTCAGAATGACTAAGAGTACTAAGCCGAAGATGGAGAACCACAGCTATGATTTGATTGACGTGAACTTGATAAAAAAACTTCAATAATAAAACTTTTCGACAAAAAATATCGAACGTCAAGTAAGTTGGCTATTAATACATTACCAATATTATTAGCTAAGCTAGAATCATAAATTGAAAAACAAAATACAGTAAGCCCCAGGGTTCAACAGGAAAAATAGCCCAGTGAGGAAAAGAAATAAGGAAACATAGCTTTGTGTGCGTTTGTGTATCCTCAAGCAAGAGAGTGGAAGAACATGGTGCTACCTAAGACTAGAGAACAATGGTCTGATTAACAGCATCATTATTAGTACTAAATAGTCCAAACAAATGGTGTAAGGTCCATGGATCATCTCAAAATCTTGATGTCGACTGCAAAAGGTTAGAGAAATGGCCACGGACTAACTATTTCATCATAAAATTACCTAAGATCAGTAAATATCTTCTGGAATCCACCCAACTCTGAGTGAAATAAACACACATACAAACACACATATAAGTTTCATCATCATCATCATCAGCCGTTACTATTCCACTGCAGAACAAGGGCACCAGACGTGTCCTTTCACTCGCGTCTGATTATGGTCTCTCTATGCCAGTTTATACCGGCAAATTTTCCTAGTTCGTTAATCCATAATTCTCTCCTCTTTCCCCTGGTTCTTTTGCAATCTCTAGGCACCAATTCTATTATTCTAAAAGTTCATCCATTACCTGCCATTCTTATTCTATGTCCTGCCCATGTCCATTTCTTTTTCTTACATGTAGTTACCATATCCTCTATCATATATATATATATATATACACATACATATATATATATATATATATATATATATATATATATATATCTGTGTGTTTGTGTGTATGTGTGTATTTATGAAATATGCGTTCTCTCTCTCTCTCTCTCTCTCTCTCTCTCTCTCTCTCTCTCTCTCTCTCTCGCTCTCTTATATATATATATACAGTATATATATATATATACATTTATATATATACAGAATATATATATATATATATATATATATATATATATATATATATATCTGGAACTGAAAAAAAGTGAAGAAATATATGGAAGAACTAATAATGGAATAATTAAAGACTATCTACTGTTCGAAGGAATGATTATCAGGTTGCATAATAAAGAACGGAAATTAATCGAATGAAAGTTTTTGTTGCGTGACAGCCGACACAACAACAACAACAACAACAACTACAAAAACAACAGCTCATTTCTCAAAACCATCTGCCTTTCCAAAAATCAATTTCGATCGGTCTTTTGCTAGACCTTGACCTTTGACCTAGGACTTTCAAAATTGAATAACCTCCACGTCTTAACATAAAAATTAATCCGTTAAAGTTTCTCTACTCTATGAGTAAAATTGTTTCCCGTAAGTTATTCACATACAAACGGACAAACAGGGGCGATAACATAACCACTTCTCAACTTAGTCGGCGGAGGTAATAATAATAATAACAATAATAATAACAACAACAACAACAACAACAACAACAACAACAATAATAATAATAATAATAATAATAATAATAATAATAATAATAATAAATGTTTAATTGGGCTTAACTTGCCACTATGTAATAGCTAAAAGGCCCTTTATTTCTAAGGAAATCAATGCTGTTTATATATATATATATATATATATATATATATATATATATATATATATATATATATATATATACATATATATACATATTATACATATTATACATATATATATATTTATATGAGAGAGAGAGAGAGAGAGAGAGAGAGAGAGAGAGAGAGAGAGAGAGAGAGAGAGAGAGAGAGATTTTATAATAAAGGACGACAAGGAACTCTGAAAACTATAAGAGAAAGAAAAAAGGGATAAGAAATGAATACAAAGAAATTACATGAGGATTGCGCATACGCGCATGCACACACACACACACACACACACACACACACACATACAAACACGATTAAGCATGATTTCTTATATTGATTATTTACATCAAATACGTCATCAACGTTAATTTTTTCCTAAAATCAACAACTGGTAACTATTGAATACTAAGATTTTAAGCATACATTCAATCAATTTGCTATGTTAATAAGTACTAATGGAATGCAATCAGTGATTTCACGGCAGCAGAAAAGAAAAAAAGGATTTAAAGCAACTAATAACAATAATTCTCTTATTTCATGTTTGCAATTGTTCAAGTGATTATTAGCACTCATTAAGTTGTTTTTCTTATTTCAAGACTATTTAGCTTCCTAATAATAAACTACGTTTTTATTTTTACTTATTTTCAATTGACCCTGAACCACCATTAATGAATTAGTATTTTTCAAGAAAATTTCATAATTATTCAATGGAAATTATAAATCTGCCACTAAAATCAAATCTTCACAATCGTTCTAGCTAACGAGTTTGTTACATGCATACATTTTTAATAGAAAGGATAATTTATTACAAGGTAAAGAAAAAATGAGAAATTCGATGATAGCCCATTGGGCAAAAGGTTAGCAATTACGGAGGTAAGCGAAGTACATTAAAGGTAAGAAAGGACAATGAAAGAATCATTATTCATGGATAATTACAGTAATGATGCTTTCTTGATAACTTATTGCCCCGTAATTTTATAGAAATGGGCGGGACTTTCGCAAAGGCCTGACAAATTGTCGAAGAGATGAAACAATCGGTGTAAATAAATCAATGAAATACACGCACGATAAAAAAAGTCTCTCTCTCTCTCTCTCTCTCTCTCTCTCTCTCTCTCTCTCTCTCTCTCTCTCTCTCTCTCTCTCATATATATATATATATATATATATATATATATATATATATATATATATATATACATATATATATACATATATATATACATATATATATATACATATATATATATATATATATATATATATATATATATATATATATATATATATATATTAAAGGGTAATGTGGCTTATTTGAAATGGATTGTAAATTACGTGTATTAGTGATAAAATCATCATATGATGGATGGAAACACACGTGGTATTTTAATATTACTTGATCTTGGTGCGGATTTTGATACAATCGGTCTGTCGAAAATACTACAAAGGCATGAAGGAAGTTCAAACTTTTCGCAGACAATTCACTGTTGAAACTCTAATCTAAATTCTTACCATTTGTTGACCGAATGCCCTAATTTTACTAACTTAAGAAATAGATATCTGTTTGAGGCTCGAGGTGAGGATGGCAGGTTCATCCTTGCCAAGATTCTTGGACATGATGTGTCCTACTATGCAAGTGGAATTTTTAGATTTATTTCAGAAGCAGGTCTTCTGAAAACTATTTAACAATTGTAATGACTTCTTAACTTTTATGGTTTTAATTTAATTCTTTTTTATTTTTCATATGTAATAGATACTATGGGCGTCAATGACCTTAGATGTCAGGATGCCAGAAAACTTTCAATCAATCAATCAATCTTACCAGTTTTAGGGAATGGATGGCAATTAAACAACTAAAATTAAATGAAAATAAAACTAAGTTTATGATGGTTTGAAGGGAAAAACATCCTAAGAAATTCAAATTATTATTATTATTATTACTTGATAAGAACAACCCTAGTTGGAAAAGCAGGATGCTATGAGCCCAGTGGATCCTAAAGGGAAAATAGCCTAGTGAGGAAAAGAAACAAGGAAAAATAAAATATTTTAAGAACAGTAACAACAAAATAAATTCTTACTATATAAACTATAAAAACTTTAACAAAACAAGAGGAAGAGAAATAAGATAGAATAGTGTGCCCGAATGTACCCTCATGCAAGAGAACTCTAACCCGTGAGAGTGGAAGAACATGGTACAGAGGCTATGGCACTACCCAAGATTAGAGAAGAATGGTTTGATTTTGGAGTGTCCTTCTCCTAGAAGAGCTGCTTACCATAGCTAAAGAGTCTCTTTTACCCTTACCAAGAGGAAAATAGCCACTGAAAAATTACAGCGCAGTAGTTAACCCCTTGGGTGAAGAAGAATAGTTTGGCAATTTCAGTGTTGTCAGGTGTATGAGGACAGAGGAGAATCTGTAAAGAATATGCCAGACTATTCGGTGTATGTGTAGTCAAATGGAAAGTGAACCGTAACCATAGAGAGGGATCCAATGTAGTACTGTTTGGCCAGTCAAAGGACCCCACAAATCTCTAGAGGTAGTATCTCAATGGGTGGCTGGTGCTCTAGCCAACCTACTACCTACAGCAATATGCCGTGTGAAATGCTGAATGTCTTGAAATGTAGACTAAAATGTATTATGAAAGGTCCCGTAGAAAGTAGGGTTCCCTTCATTATAGGACCAGAAAAGCAGCCCAAACAATTCTTCTTTACCCAAGGGGTTAACTACTGCACTGTAATTGTTCAGTGGCTACTTTCCTCTTGGTAAGGATAGAAGAGACTCTTTAGCTACGGTAAGCAGCTCTTTTAAGAGAAGCACACTCCAATATCAAACCATTGTTCTCTAGTCTTGGGTAGTGCCATAGCCTCTGTACCACGGTCTTCCACTGTCTTGAGTTAGAGTTCTCTTGCTTGAGGGTACACTCGGGCACACTATTCTATTTAATTTCTCTTCCCCTTGATTTGTTAAAGTTTTTATAGTTTATATAGGAATTATTCATTTTAATGTTGTTACTGATCTTAAAATATTTTTTTCCTTGTTTCCTTTCCTCACTGGGCTATTTTCCCCGTTAGGGCCCCTAGGCTTACAGCATCCTACTTTTCCAACAAGGGTTGTAGCTTAGCAAATAATAATAATAATAATAATAATAATAATAATAATAATAATAATAAAGGTAAAGAACCCGAGTAGAACTAACAGTATCTCACAGCGTATTATAGTCGCGACGATACGATACGAAATGATATCGATAGGGAATCTAGTCATTCCTACACCTCTATGAATTATAAGCAGAAAACAAAAGATTCAGAAACACTAAATGAGACGTTAAAATTCATGGCAATCCTAACTAAGAGAAATAGTAAAATGAAAGGGTTTTAGTCAATCAGCCAGACGGAATCAGTGACTGGTATCAAACAGGGGGCAAATGTTATCAGTTGTTTTTCGAAAGGTTTATATATGTAGATAATAAAAATCCATGATAGCAATGCGAGAGGGGTAGCTTTCTGTTAAAATATTGGTATGTTTCTTACATTATGTCGGTTCCTTTACTGCGTTTTAGCTAAACTGACCTTTAAGTGGCTTTCTATTAATATCTTCCGACAGGTTGAATATATCATTACAAGTATGGTCTTAATCAAAAGTAAAGATCTAGGTCTTTAAGACAAATATCTATATGCGGGTTAGGAAACTTAATAATAGGAAAACTAACATCGGTACTTAGACCTACCCCTTAACTATTTGTGATTTTTATGAAAAAAATTCTAAAGTTCATCTCAGACGGCAGTCATGTAGTTTACGACAATAATTTTGGCTAAATTACTTTGACTTAAGAGCTCCCAACATAATGCATATCTTATATTAGATACTTATACAGGTTCTAGTATAAATTATCAGACAATAATACTATTTTTCTATGATAACTTCCTTATTACTTAAAATACATTATAAAATGAATATCAACATCAAGATGGTATTACTGCTTTTTGAGAAGAACAGAAAATGTAAATTGTATTGAATCAAATACGTAATCTTTACTTGAATTGCTTCCTGTAAGATAACCAGGCAATGAATTAAATTCTTGTCCAGTACAGGCAACAAAACCAGTATGGTTGAATTTTTAGTTAATGAGTAGATGCAGCCAGCCACAAGGAGTGTACTGCAATTAAAATTTGTTTGTCACAATCGAGTGTAAGTGCTATTTGATAACAAGGGAGAAATGAGAAGAAGAGCCAAAGTTAGAGGCAACACGTGGAAGCAGATAACTGCCTCTTGGTTCATGAAGAACATGCAGCTTAGACTGAAATAGCATCAGTTATTAAAGTTGCTGATGATACAGATGTTTTTTGATATGTGTAGCCTTCAGTGAGAAAATAAACGTGACACTGTTCCTGAAATCCGGAACAAGAACACGTACAAGCTATGTTGATGCAAGTAAAGAGGCAACTGCTTGTGGTCCTGTGTGTACAGGACTTTAGGTCATACATGCCATTATGGGATGACAGAGTCAGTACTTTAACTCGAAAGGTAAACTTGCAGCATTGAAACTTTTAGGAAATTACCTTGTGAAACAAGAAGCGCTCAGTCAATTGGGTAAGGAATAGAATATGGCACCAGCACTGTACGAGGTACTGTAAGCGTTCAAAAGCAAGCTTTGTGTGTCCAATAGCTAAATGGAGAAACTAAATGATCTGCAGTATCTTTTATTTTGTACAAAAAGGGTGAAGTAGACTCATATCAACTGCAACCATCTCACGATTGCCCATACAAACATAGTCAGAGGCCAATTTTTCAAACTGGTATATGGCTACTGTATTTAATGAGTCACTCTGATGTTCCAAACCCGGTTGACCATGGATGGAGTATGGAGAAAGTTGAAGGATAAAGTAAGCTAGTTATTGACTAGATGGATAGTTCTCCAGCCTTATTTACGGTCCTGGAATTGCTAGCATGCAGTTGCTCAAGGTCGTGAAAAGCACCTGAATGCACATGCAGTGCGAATGGACTAAAGTGCAAACATGTAAACAACTTCACCATCCTTGTGAGCTAAGGGAGCCCAAAGGTCTATCTGTTGAGTCATCAGCACCAATTGCTTGGCGCTCCTTGGTCCTAGCTTGGGCATTGATCATATGTATATATAGTCAGTCTCTAGGACATTGTCCTGCTTGATAGGGCAATGTCACTGTCCCTTGCCTTTGACATTCATGAGTGGGCCTTTAAATCTTTAAACCCTTAAAACCAGCCAAACGATGAAGAAAGTGTAAATCTTTAAACCCTTAAAACCAGCCAAACGATGAAGAAAGTGAAGTAGGCATATTGAACAAAGATGAAATTGATGAAACAAATTATGAAATAATTCTCACAACCTTACAAAATGTCATATACTTCTCAAAATTTAAGCACAACGTTGTCTAAGAGGTTTTCACCGTGTACCGAATGGGCTATTCATAACGAAAATTCCTAAGCAGTGAAATACATTTATTAACATGTTTATCCAATAGCTTCCACCATGTTTTTCATGTTCTCCTGCAATCTTGAAACATTCCCTTAAAAGTCAGGTTAATTTTAAATGGTTTGGGCAAGCTCTTCGCAATCCCCAAGAGAGATTAGTCCACCAAACGTTCAGCTTGGCTCCACAAGGCACTAGAAGAGTTGGAAGACCCAGGCCTACATGGCTGCGGACTGTGAAGCGTGAAGTAGATGATGAATGGAGAAGTACTGAATTAAAAGGTCATAATAGAAACGACTGTTGAAATCTAACCGAGGCCCTTTGCGTCAATAGGCGTAGGAGGAGTTGATGAAACAAACATTTGATTCTCATTCCGAGAAGTCACCATGTACGATGAGTTATTGTTGTTATAATGCTTTGAACAAAAAGAGCGTCAAGTAGTATTTATAAATAATTGGAGAGAAGTAGAGATAAGATTGTAGTGAACATTCTATTCTTTATTCTCTTGCCAATATATATACATATATATATATATATATATATATATATATATATATATATACTGTATATATTATATATATATATATATATATATATATATATATATATATATATATATATATATATATATATATATATTTGTTTCCCTAGTGGTCATAATTGTTTTCTGGTCGATATATCACTGCATAAGCATTCTAATTAAAACTGGAAATAAATGCATTTTGGCAACTTGTTTAAAGCTAGGCCTAAAAATTTATCTTTGAGTACAAGAAAATCTTGCTATCTTTTAATTGATATACAATTTGTATCTCTATCCTTAACAAAACGAATGTTATTACAAGTTTTCCTTTAAAAAGCGAGTGCTGAAAATATTATTTTGATCGACTAGTTTTTCAATTTTCCCAAAATCTGTAGCAAAATATACATAATAATTCAAAGACAAATGTAAATTTTATAGCAAAGGCCTTGGTTAATGTAACGTCAATCAAATTATTCTTACGGCTTTTGTCGCTCAAGAAGTATAATCACAGAATAAAAAAATAAAAAAATGAGAAGTATGGTTAGGTGAAACCGCAAATTTTTTCTCGTGTAAATTAGGTTAAGACCTAATTTGTAACGATATTTCTACTCTACTTGAAGTTATTGACAGAAATACTCCCAAAGGACGTCATGGACAAAATTGAGTAAAAGGACCGATATTGCTTAATTTACATGCTGATATTTTATAGAAGGCCACCACTTTCACAATACTATCATGCAATTTTATTATCTACGGATATATACCTTTCAAAAAATGACTAATAGCATTTGGCCCCTGTTTGGTACCAATGGCTCAAAATTTTGGTGTCAGGCTGATAAGACTATATATTAATATTCTTTGCAATGTACCGTACCAGCAATACCAAATAATAAATAACAAATGAATAAATCTTCACATACTAATAAAACTACAAATATTCTAAACAAAGTCTACATCAATAATACTGCGTTAAGATTGGACAATCTGATTCGAAGATTCTAAACAATCAGTCTAGATCACTGATGCTGTGCTAAGAATGGACTATTTGATTCGAAGTTTATGAACAAGAAATCTAGATTATTGATGCTGTGCTAAGAATGGACTTTATGAATCCAAGATTTTATACATGGCTAGGCACTTTTGCTGCGCCAGGAATGGACTTTATGTATTCTCTACCTGTCAATAGGTGGCTGTTTATACCAGCACAGGGCCATACTCAAAGGCTGTGGCCAGCTATCGAAGAGGATCTTAGCTAAGACAGACCAATCAATAGCATAATAGCATTTGAATCGTTTGAGAAATGGGAACGTTTCTAGGAATTCTTATTCTAAGGAGAAACAGAAAACGTCGCCACATACATATTTATTGCAAACGTTTCGACATTTCAAATGCCATCGTCAGTGCTAACTAGAGTAAAGATATAAGAAACAATACAATTTCAAATTAGGAATTAAAAATTACATAAAATAAGTAAAGAATTATTAAAAAATACATACAAATTTTAACCAAAAATCAGTCTGTTACGAAAAAGGGGTCAGCAGAGGTCAGGCCTAAAATATCTTATGTGAAGATTCTAAAATTCTCAAGTCACTTAATTATTTTACGTAATTTTTAATTTGAAACTGTATTTCTACTTTAATCTTTACTTTAGGAAGCACTGATGATTATATTTAAAATGTGGAAACATTTAAAATAAATATATATGTGGAGACATTAGTATTTCTGTTCCTCCATTTGAAGCGTTGTGTGTATATTGCTCTGTGTGCGGTTCCTACGAACGGCATTCATTCACATAATCTTCAATATTCTATGTAGTTATTGGACCCATTGACGAGGTGGGGTGTTCCGCTAAAGTTTAGCTTAGGACATAATTTATCTGTTCCTAATTACAATGACATTTCATGACTGTGACCCTCCATGGAGAATGCCGACTTGGTTTGCCCTCATCGGCCCAGTATCTGACACAAATGTTCATTTCAGTATTTTTTTTTCTTTGCACTTTTATACTTTTTCCCATAGTTTTTTTACCAGCCAGTTGTCCAATTTCTATAAATTTATGTTACTTGAATTTCCCTTTGTTGTTTACGAACAAATACCTCAAGAGAGCCACAACAGTTTAGTAATGTGACTCTGGTAAAACTACTTTATAATAATAATAATAATAATAATAATAATAATAATAATAATAATAATAATAATAATAATTTACATTGCTCGAATTTTCCCTTTGTTGTTTACTAACAAATAAATAAAGAGTGTCACAAGAATTTAGCAATGACTCTGATAATAATAATAATAATAATAATAATAATAATAATAATAATAATAATAATAATAATAATAAATTCAGTCCACGGAAAAGGTCCGCTCACATAATGATATACGGAAAGGTAAAAAAGCATTATGGGTAATCGTTAAGGGAAGGTTTTGTGACATTTGATACTGCTATGCTTTTCTGATCTGAACAGCGATATCCAGCTTATGAAAATCATTGTATCTAAAATAACCCTTTTTCTATC
This sequence comes from Palaemon carinicauda, assembly GCF_036898095.1. NCBI lineage: Eukaryota > Metazoa > Arthropoda > Malacostraca > Decapoda > Palaemonidae > Palaemon > Palaemon carinicauda. Next base: position 59,761,252 of record NC_090762.1, on the reverse strand, counting down.
TCTTTCACAGACACACACACCTACCTATCTATCTATCTATGTGTGTGTGTGTATATATATATATATATATATATATATATATATATATATATATATATATATATATATATATATATATATATATATATATATATATATGAATGCACCAGCATATGGAAAGTATTTAGATTTGTACATCGTAATTCTATAAATAATGTTTGCGTTTTAAATATTTTCAACTTCCCATTCTCTCTAGCCTCCTCCTTCCTCTGCTTTGCCTTCTCCGGTAGGCATACGAGACACCCAATGAATAGTAGGCCTCTCGTACAAAAGAAAAAAATGGAGTGAGAGAGAGAGAGAGCAAGAGAGAAAAAAAAAGGAGGGCTCCACCCCACCCAAGTCTTTATTCAAATGAAATGGGCCTCAGCTTTTGAATCCCCTTTTTTTCATTCTTTTTATGCACAAATCAGATAGCTTTGTGTTGTACATCTGGGCCTCTTTTTCTTTCATTTTTTTTTTACACACGGTGTCTCTGGTGGGTAGGTAGGTACATATTTTGCGTATGCTGATTTTCCTACGACTTGTTTAGCCAGCCTCTCATAAGCAGACGGACTAGAGTTCCGAAATTGTCCGCTTCATTTTCTCTGTGTTACTCAGATGTGTCGTGATGAGATTCTGTATGAGATTCTTGTCCTGGAAGCACTGTTATTTTGGATGCACTGTCCTCTTGGAAACCTGTGGTTCAGGAAACCGTACAGTTATTGGATATGTCATACTGGAATTTAATGGAACTGGAAGAGTATACATACTTGAAAGCATTGGATCTGCAAGCACTGCTGCTTCGAAAGTCATCAGTTCTTGCATCTTGGATGGCGCTGGTTCAACAGCATCTTCACCTTAAAAGTTCCTTCATCATGGAACCTTTGGCTCTACAAGAACTACAGTCTTAGAAGCCCTGCTATACCGGAAGCCTTGTCCTCCTGGAAGCTCGGCGGTTCTGGATGCCCCGAGGTTCTGGCAGCTCGTGCACTTGGGGCTGAGGAGTCAAGTTACAGGATACAGCGGGGTGTGGGTGACTCGGGGTAAGTGGTCTTCCAGCTTCTATGGCTCTCAAGCCCCTCAATCCTCTAATTTCAATTTTTTTTTCTCCTTTGTGGAGGTTCGAATTAAGAACAAATCCACGGTACTTTCTCTTACCCGATTTGCTTCATGAAGAACTTCATTAACTTATTTACAACTTGATGGCCTTTTTTCAATTTTCAGAGTTAATTGTACTTTTTTATATTTCTTTTTCTATCATTCTGGTTTTAGTAGGCATACTTGGTCATGCGCAGTTGTTTAGAATTGAAATTGTATAACTGAGATTTTTTTTTTCATGACATATACCTATAGCTTTACATTTAAGGTAAGAGCTAACACACACATACATACATACTGGTATATATATATATATATATATATATATATATATATATATATATATATAATATATATATATAAATAAAATCAGGAAAATCTTCATATATCAGTTATTCTATTTCATTGTTTTAACATATCCACCTATTTACATGAAATACCCTACCCATTAAGAATGACTCGAGTGCATTATGATCTCGTATTTCATACTACCTAAGTAGTTTCCCATTAAGTTTCGTGTTTAATACTCGCTCTCTCTCTCTCTCTCTCTCTCTCTCTCTCTCTCTCTCTCTCTCTCTCTCTCTCTCTCTCAACAATTTTGTTTTTATTTCTTTCATTCTTGCTGCTTTTCTCTTTCTCTCACACCTCTACCTTCTTTTTCTCACTCGATTCCTGTACTTCCTTAAACCAAACCACACATCTCTCTCTCTCTCTCTCTCTCTCTCTCTCTCTCTCTCTCTCTCTCTCTCTCTAAGACCCGATAAGCCCTTAGCAAATATGAAATAAACAGCCTCTAGTATTGCGGATTACAATTTCGTTTATTTTTTCACATGGTCTATGATTTATTCAAGCTGGATTTCCATAGAGTATTAACATATGATCGATTAAACTGTTTATCCTTTCATATTTGATCATTGGTTCCGTATTCATTGAATAGTTCTCAAGTTATGAAATGTAATTCAATATTAGGAATTTTTCAATTGTGTTTGTAGTTATCTTTCTTTTTTTAAACAAAGAAATAGAGTGCATTTGTAACAAGAGCAACTGGTCTCTTAATAATAATAATAATAATAATAATAATAATAATAATAATAATAATAATAATAATATAGTCGACCGAATCTACACAGACGTTCATAAATAAGGATGATAATGACGAAGTGAAATAAAAAGTGTTATGCTCCAATAGTAATATTACTGAAAGAAATTTGCCTTTTTGGAATAATAATTTATCTTTCTCTCACTCTCTCATAAATTATTTTGGATCAATTGTATATATATTATATATATGCATTATATATGTAGTACACAGACATATGTAAATAAATTATATATAATACACACACATATGTATATATATATATATATATATATATATATATATATATATATATCTCTATATATATATATATTTAGATAGGTAAATATATAAATAGATACATGCATGTAGATATATACGGCATATATATGAATGTATGTATTAAAATTCATAAAAGTACAAATATATATATATATATATATATATATATATATATATATATTATATATACATACATAAATTTACTTATAAATGTATAATTTAAATATCTAATCACTAATATATATATATATATATATATATATACATATGTAATATATATATATATATACATATATATATGTATATATACATACAGTATATAAACACACTAGATGCTTATATATTCATATACATAAATATGGATACATATTCATATACATGTAAATACATAAATGTTCAAATATATATTTATGGTATATATATGTATATACATATATTATATATTCATATATATATATATATATATATATATATATATATATATATATATTACACACACACATATATATATATATATATATATATATATATATATATATATATATACCCTTTGTTAAAATTCCTTGGCAAATACTTCTAATGATTCCTCAAATCTTGAAGTTATTTGGTAATAGCACTTGACTATATCTAAATCAAATTGATTATGTTTGAGATACTACCGCTAGAGTATTATGGGGTCCTTCGACAGGCCACACAGTACTACATTGGATCCTTGTCTCTGGTTACGGTTCACTTTGCCTACACATACAC
>NC_090762.1:59728026-59730526 GCF_036898095.1 Palaemon carinicauda | reverse complement strand
TATATATATATATATATATATATATATATATATATATATATATATATATAAACATATTACATAAACATATGTATACATGATGCATGCAGACTTATTATCTAGAATTTATGTATCTAGCTACGAATTCCTATTAATATCTTATAGTACTTTATCATTTTCGACTTTAATGAAAATTACCCAGGAAAATTATGCCGTATTGTTAATAACTTTCACTCATATAATTTACTTGTTTTTAAATTATATAAATTTTTTTCCTTACCAATAAAATATCAAGAAAATAAGTTAACAATAACTATAACTATATTTTTTTATTTGATTTTTATACAGAAGAGGAAAAGCAAAAAACTTTAAATCCTAAAAAATAATTCAAAATTTTCTTGAAATAGCAAATTATTGATTTTGTATCAAAACAGACATTTGATAATTTTATCATTTCTGTAATTTAAATAGCAAGGTCAACAAGGGCACTTAATTATATATTTTTTATAATTTAATAAACATAATTCAAAGAAAGTGCATGACCTCAAAATATCCATGAATATTTATAATTTATAAAGATAAATACTAGACGTAATGCTTAAATAAAGTCAATGCTATTTTAATTGTTTTAATAAAAAATTAAAGCTATCGATCCCTAAAAACATAAAGGGGTGAATATTTTTATTTCAATTGGTAGAAAAAAATATTAAACATCATAATGCATATTTTCATTATTTCAGTAAGTAAACATCCCATAAAGCAAAATTTTAATATAGAGTAACAAGAATTTTTATAATTCTTAACAGGAAAACTAACAAATTTACTGACACCTTAAGCAAAATAATAAATACTTTTATAATTTCAATAAAAAAAAAATTCTAAAACCAGTAATGAATATTCTTAAAGATTTACATAATAATTCCTGAAAGTAAAAATTTCTAAAGTTTAGTGATTATTATTTTTGTTATAAATATCAGGTATACAGAAAACGAATCAATATTTCCATAGGTAAAAATTCAAGAAAATAGAAATACAGTACAATAATTATAATTTTGATTAATTTAATCAGCAAAAGTTTAAAAAAATGAAGCCACATTTTAAAAAATGAATATTTTTATTATTTAAAAATAAAAGGAAACTTTAAAAATCAAATCCCAAACACTTTCATATTTTCAATCCATAGTCCTTAAAAAAATATCACAACAAAGTAATGAAAATTATTCAAATTCTTATTACCGAAAATCCCAGAAAGCAATGGACTCTGTAGAGCAAGTCATGTAATGCCAACTTATGCTCCGGCGAGCGAAAACTTGCAAATTGATAACGAGGCGATCACGTTCATAATGACAGAGTACAAAATCCTAAAAACATAACCGCGACCGACAATCACCGGGAGATTCATAGGGCCTAATTGAGCGCTCCGCCATATGCAAATGAGTTTTAGCTCTTCGGATTTCGCTTTAAAACTTTCTTTTTTTTTTTTTTTTGGTGACTTCTTCTGTATCGATTTCGTAGGCAAATTTTTATAATTTCTTCTTTCTTTTTTCAAAGTTTAAAAGATTTTAATTTTGATTTTTTTCTCTTATTATGCATGTCGATTTTACAGTAAATTCTAATAATAAAAAAAAATTGCTCAAAAACTGTTTTTTTTTTTCTTTACTGACTTCTCCGTATCGATTTCATAAGCAAATTTTTATAATTTCTTCTCATTCTTTTTTTCATAGTTTAAAATATTTTAACTTGATTTCTTTCTCTTATTATGCATATCGATTTTACAGTAAATTCTAATAAAAAAAAAAGCTCAAAATGTTTTTTTTTTTTTTTTTTTTTTTTTTTTTTTTTTTTTTTTTTTTTTTGCGACTTCTCCCGTATCGATTTCATAGGCAAATGTTTATAATTTCTTCTCTTTATCTTTTCAGTTTGAAAGTTTTTAATTTTGATTTTTTTTTCTCTTATTATGCATGTAAATTTTTACAGTAAATTTTAATAATATTAACACAAATGTTTTAGCTGTTAGTCGTTTCTTGCATAGATTTGGCCTTAACTTTTTTTTGTGATTTATCCCGCATCGATTTCATAGGCAAATGTTTATAATTCTTTCCCTCTCCTTTACGAAGCAAGTTTAAAAGATTTTAATTTTTCCTTTTTTTCTTTTATTATGCATGTCGATTTTACAGTAAATCTTAATAATGATAATAAATTTGTTTTAGCTGTTAATCGTTTCTTACATAGATTTGCCCCAAACTTCTTTTTTTGTGATTTATCCCGCATAGATTTCATAGGCAAACTTTTATAATTCCTTCTCTCTCCTTTTTCAAAGCAAGTTTATAAGATTTTATTTTCAAATTTTTTCTTTCATTATGCATGTCGAGTTTAAGGTAAATTTTGATAACAAATTTGTTTTACCTGTAATTCGTAATTCCTTCTTTCTCTTTTCTAAGCAAGTTTCAAGATTTTCTTATTTTGCCATTTTCTTTAATTATACATGTCGATTTTACTGTAAATTTTAATAACTATAAAT
>NC_090762.1:59715526-59723026 GCF_036898095.1 Palaemon carinicauda | reverse complement strand
CCTTGAAGGTCTCTCTCTCTCTCTCTCTCTCTCTCCTCTCTCTCTCTCTCTCTCTCCAGGAGCAATGTGGCTTTATTTGTTTACATATTTTTTTAATATATATATTCAAAGTCTGGCCGCTGTCTGTTTACAGACTGTTTTGAAAGATTGTTTGATCTGGGTTTGAGTGATAAAGTATCACTGTTGCGTTTCAGTCTTTCTTTCATGTCTGTTTGTTCTTCTTGTGACGTCAACTAATAACCGGATTTGATGTTAAGGATATGGAATTCATTCATGATAAAGCATTCAAGTAAAATTATATCCTATATCAAAATATCGACTCATTCTAGAAACCATATATAAAAGGAATTGTTTCTGCATAAAAACACTTAAGAATATTTTAGCTATTAGCAAATTAGACTTGGGATATTAAAGTGGTGTCTTCTCTAGTGCCAAAAATTACAAAATCCCATAAGATATATCATGAAATGCTCATTAAAAGAAAATAAGATTAATCTAATTATATCTTCTGTACACAGATTGAACAAATTTAATGAACATTAAACGTGATGTTTAAAGGATCCTTTCGCATTCTAATAGGCAATTTGCTCATTGTAAGTGTTATGTTTCTGTTCTATCAGTTTATATTTCAATTTTGGGCCTTTAAAAGTTGCATTCATTATTCAAGGATCTTGTGCCACAATTACTTTAGTCTTATTATGATTCAGTCAACGTATGTATACATTATATATATATATATATATATATATATATATATATATATATATATATATATATATATATATATACACATACATATACATACATATATGATGAGATCATAATAACGGGTAGATGGTATGGTTTGGGCACGCTCTTCACACTCCCCAAGAGAGATTAGTTCACCAAATGTTTAACTGGACTCCACAAGTACTAGAAAAGAGGGAAGACACAGACCTACATAGCTGAGGAATATGATGCGTGAAGTAGGAGATGATGAATGGAGAAGTATTGATTTAGAAGCTCAAGGTATAGACGACTGGCGACATCGAACCGAGGAACTTTGCGTCAACAGGCGTAGGAGTAGATTATGATGGTGATATATATGATATATATACATATACAAATAAACCACAAGGAATATGAAAATATAATTTTGAGTCCTGACTAGTTTTGTCTTTCTTCTTTAGAGGACTGGTTTATTGAGATTTCCTTTTTTACATGATATATTGTTCAATGAATGTACAAACAAACATACAGATATCTGCAGAACAATACTCCAGTCAAAAAAATAACAAAATTGTGGCTTCACATCTTCAGGTGTTTATGTGGGTGGAGCTATCTCACTAGCCAGGTGTTAGGGGGGCGGGGTCATTTCAGATGGCAGCTATTTGACTCTTGAGATAGTGCCAACTGAAGGATTGGGCATATCAACAAGGTACATAGATTAGTGGAGTGACACCTGATTCCTGATTATGTTCCTCAAATAATAACTGCCTATGTGAAATTAATAAGTTGGATGTAAGCTACCATTCACATGAATGTAAAATTATTGTATATAGATGTGTGTATACGCTTTGCTGCTACTTATTTTGTGCTTTTTTATATATATGTAATATGTAAAACATGTCCAAATATGCGTTTAGGCTAATTGCATACTATGTATGCATGAATGCGTGTATGCATGTTCATTATGTATGCAAGCATGTAAATGGGTGTGTATGTATCTATGTGTAGGCATTTGTAGGCTTCCAGGTATGTATGTATATATATATATATATATATATATATATATATATGTATGTATATATATATATATATGTTTCTTTATTTATATGGATACGTTTTTTCAAATAATACCTGCCATCCGAAATGACCTAACATCTGTTTAATGGGATAAGAGATCCGCCCACAAACACCTGAAAATGTGGATCCACAGGTAGTTTGTTTGATCCGGAGTATTGCTCTGCAAATATCTGTATTTATGTCTGTACTTTCACTATACCATATACAACATCTATCTGAATAAATCAGTCCTCTGAAGATGGAAGACGAACTTAGTCAGGGCTCAATCTTATATTTTCCTTTTCCATGTGGTTCGTTTGCCTCTGAGCATCAAGTGTCCCTACAATTTTTCGCAAACATACATACACACGCATATATATATATATATATACACAAAGGAGAATGTCAATTGTGGAGTCACCAGATAGGAGGAGAGGAAGGCCTATGGCGATTTATGGATTAAACAAGAGTAGTAACGATAGCTATGCCAGAAAGTAGAGGCTTGATTATAAAACAGGTGAAATAATTCAGATACTTGGGATCTAATATAAGTGAACTGGGAGGATGTGAATCGGATCAAAGTAACTTGGAGGAAGTGGAGGGAAGTAGCAGGAGTGGTGTGTGATTAGAAAATTCCAATCAAGGTAAAAATCAAGAATTATTAGATAGTAATAAGATCAGTGTTAATGAATGGATCAGAAAAGTTGGCTCTAAGACAGAAAGAAGCAAAACTTGAGAGACCAGAGATCAGAATGCTGAATGGAAAACGATGAAATAAGATGAGAGGCAGGTACAGTCAAGATTAGAGAGATGATAAGAGTGTCACGATTGAGATGGTGTGGGCCTGTGTGGAGGATGAATGGTGGAGAGGGAGTGAGGAGGGCTTGGGAAGAACCTATTAGGGGGAGAATATCAAGGAGGAGACAAAGAATTAAATGCAGAGATAAGGTGAAGGATGATATGGAGAGAAGAGGTTTGGTGGAAGAGGATACCTTTGATAGAAGGCATTGGAGAGGACCCGTCAGGCGACCAACCCCTTAATGTAGGGATAACATTGGGGAACAAGATTTGAGGGTAGTTGACGTGAGAGAGAAGGATTCAGTGGATAGAAGTAAATGGAAACAGATGATCCACTCCGGCGACCCATCAATGGGAGAAGCCAAAGGAAAAAAGACGACGACGTAAAGACACAATTTACTGTATATGTAACCACTCATATCATAGCTTCTATTGAAAAGAAAGTTTCACCTGGTGAATCCCAACACCAGCCGGAAAACAGCCACAGCAACAACACCGACAGCAAAGACAGCCAAGATAAGAAAACAAGGGAAGGGGAGGCCACATGTAGCCAGTGAAGCTGAATATTATCTCCACGATTCCAATTGCATAAAGGCAGCACAAAAGGAGGTTGAAATCTCTCTCTCTCTCTCTCTCTCTCTCTCTCTCTCTCTCTCTCTTTCTCGAGAGAGAGAGAGAGAGAGAGAGAGAGAGAGAGAGAGAAACTTATATAGGATGTTATCCTTTACCTATTACAAAGGCATAAATCTCTCTCTCTCTCTCTCTCTCTCTCTCTCTCTCTCTCTGTATATCTGCTGTCCTATGGAGAGGGAATCCTTTTGGAGACATTTATTTAACAAATATTATAATTATCATATCATGAGATATGAATATATTTACAATTATTAAATTAGTTCAAGATGTGGGGTCAGGTTAGGACAGGCTAGTTAGGTTTGTCAAGGTTACGTTAGAACACTATGATAATCTGAGGGAGATAATCATTCATTCCATTGCTATCATTATCGCCTTTTTCACAATAGGAAAACCGAACTAGTTAAACTAGTCTTTTAGGTTAAAGACCCTATTAATTCAGTTACCAAAGATGTCAATAACGTTATTAACATCATGATAACTGTTCTGGTAGTTCTGAAAGCTTCAACTGTGTTGCTAATTTTACTATTCAAATATACCAAAAGAAATTTAATTAATTTTTCTAGAAACTGTTCCAGTTATTGTGAATTAGCTTAATATCATTATTTCCATTATTATTATTAACTAGCTAATCAATTAACTAGCTAATCAACAACCCTAGATGGAAAACCAGGATACTGTAAGCCCAAGGGTTCCAACATTAAAAATAGCCCAGTGAGGAGAGGAAAAAATTAATTAAATAAACTAAAACAGAATTAATGAACAATTACAATAAAATATTATAAAACCAGTAACATTAAAAAAGATCTTTCACATATAAACTATGAAAACTGTAAAAACATGAGGAAGAGAAATAAGATAGAATAATATACCAATTTACCAAAAGGTTTTGAATCATGACTTTTGGACCAAAAGTCTTTGGGTTTTCAGTGTAAACATGTTATAATTGTATAGAAAAGTATGTTTTTCAATTTTAACCAAAAATGTTTTATTTATTCATTTGTTTAGTACCCATTAATGTTTGCACATTCGTTGGGTATCATATATCGCTTAAAGAATTCCTAGTATGTCCGAGTGTACCCTCAAGAAAGACTACTCTACTTCCAGACAGTGGAAAACAATGGTACAGAGGTATGGCACTACCCAAGACTAGAGAATAATGGTTTGATTTTACAGTGTCCTTCTCCCAGAAGAGCTACTTACTAGATCCAAAGAGTCTCTTCAACGTTTACCAAGGGGAAAGTAGCCACTGAACAATTGCATTACAGAAGTTAACCCCATGAGCGAAGAAGAATTGTTTGGTAATCTCAGTGTTGTAAAGTGTATAAAGATAGAGGAGAATGTGAAAAGAATATGCCAGACTATTCAGTTTATGTGTAGGCAAAGAAAACATGAGCCATAATCAAGAGAGAGGAATCCAATGCAATACTGTCTGGCCAGTCAAAGGATTCAATGCCTTTCTAGGGGTAGTATCTCAAGGGGTGGCTGGTGCCCTAGCTAATCTACTACCTCCAGAAACATGACCCATGTCTAAGATGAAAAGTTTGTAAACAAACCAATCACTGGTGACAAAACTTTTTTTTTTATAAAACTTTGCATAAAAGTTTGATGACGTCATAAATGTTCTCTATGATTATAGGTCAATATCCTATTTGGAATCGAGTCATTCAAGGTCTTGGAGATCAAGCTACTTATTTGAAAAAGACCTTTGTGTTTTAGTTTAAATTTCTTCACCTTACATTGCTACTATTTGTTTTATTATGTCGTTGAGAATTATTGGTTGATATATTTCTATTTACCAAATGCATAAGAAAATAATCAGTGCACAATTTTTTTCAAAATAATGTATATGAATGCATGAACATCAACATGCATATTATATAAGTATAAAAATGTGCATAATCACACACACACATATATATGTATATATATATATATATATATATTATGTATAAATCATATATATATACAATGTATATATATATATATATATATACACACACAAACACACTCATACATATACTGTATACACACATATATAAATATATATATATATATATATATACGTATTCATATATACATATATATATATATATATATATATAAATGTCCCTAAACCTCTTTCCACCTTGCAGAGTTGACACCCGTAAAGTTATTAGTGGCGAGATTACCTGCCCCACGCTCTTTATCATTACCTAAGCAATTCCTGTTCTAAGGATTCGTAAGGTGTAGATTGAAAAAAAAATACAATTTGAATTATGTAATATACATTCATATATACCCGCATTTATATATATATTATATATATATATATAATATATATAATATATATATAATATAAAATATATATATAATATATATATATATATATATATATTATATCTAAACAGCGTGTTCAGTACTCCATACTCAGTCCAAAACAACACAACACAATCTAACCTGACCTAACCTAATGTAGGTAATGCATTCTTTTGATATGAAGTTTAACCCACGAACGGCAACCCCTCCCCCAACACCCCCACTTCTTACTCCTGTCCCTTGCTCTGCCAGTACCGAGATACCATTCGTTTTACATATAATTCATTTCCTGAAATATGATTTTTGTATAGATATGAGAATATGTTTTATATAATCTTTTAAATTCTCTTTGATTCCATCTGAAGGTATTCTAGTTAATAATAATAATAATAATAATAATAATAATAATAATAATATTAATAATAATAATAATAACAACAACAACAATATTAATAACAACAACAACAACAAGAATAATAATGATGATAATAATAATAATAACAACAACAACAACAACAACAATATTAATAACAACAACAACAACAACAACAATAATAATGATGATAATAATAATAATGATAATAATAATAACAATAATAAAAATAATAATAATAATATACATAACAACAACAACAATATTAATAACAACAACAACAACAATAATAATGATGATAATAATAACAACAACAACAACAACAATAATAGTAAAAATAATAATAATAATTATAACAATATCAATAAATAACAATAGCACTGCTACTACTACTACTACTACTACTACTACTACTACTACTACTAATAATAATAATAATAATAATAATAATAATAATAATAATAACAATTATTATTATTATCATAATAATAATAATAATAATAATAATAATAATAATAGATATAGTTATCGTCATTTTAACTGGTATTCCTTGATTGCAATGGATAGGAAAAAAAGCTTTATTTAAAGTTTCAAGTTTCTTTCAAAAACTTGCATCAACAACATTGACGCTGTTTACCTATCTGCGTACACTTAGGTTGCTTCTAATTTGTAATAAACGAGAGAGAAAATTACCTGTATCAATTTCGAGTTCTGACACTGAATATCAAAATCCAATCTAAACATTTTCGAGTAATTGGTTAAAACTTTAGAATAACAACGGAATAATCTCGTATAATGCTTTCAAATATTCTACATAGATTTATTATTATTATTATTATTATTATTATTATTATTATTATTATTATTGCAAAAACAACGAAATAAAGCCGTAAGGGATTTCCTCACTATCATTTGCAATTTTCGATTCTTTCGAAGATTTGCTTCTATTTCTTTATTAGTTATCGTAGTTGTAATCATGATAATAAAAAAAAAAACATACATTTCTATGGTTTCCGCATTATTCATTGCGTTGAGGCTTTATAAGAAACATTTAAAAAATTAAATAATGCAAAAGATACTGTTTTCTTACAACGAAGATGAAAATAACATGTTAGAGGACAACTAATATATTTATTGTATATGGATTTTTATGGAATTTTAGTCAAAAGTCCCGGAGTGACTTAGGAATGGGGGGGGGGGGGTAGAAGGCCAAAGATTGGGATAATTCCTAAATCTGTGTAGTGTAAATATAATATACAAATTTACATAATTTTGAAGCATATCTTTAGAAAGAATTCTTGACAAGAAATTGTTAAACTACAGTTGTGTCATCGAGCAACATAAAGAAAATTTAACAAGTAGTCAATTTACGAGAGAGAGAGAGAGAGAGAGAGAGAGAGAGAGAGAGAGAGAGAGAGAGAGAGAGAGAGAGAGAGAGAGAAATAAGTCAACCTTGCAGATAGTCCTTCCCTGCCAGTGCGTTGTTTGGAAATGCAAAAAGGGCGGGGACCGGAATCCCCCGTTAATATCTAGAATGCCTCGGCTTCTACGCCGAGCTAGAAATCCTTCCTATAGCCGAGATGAGGAGGAGGAGGAGGAAGAGGAGGAGGAGGAGGAGGAAAAGGAGGAGGAGGAGG
>NC_090762.1:59708026-59710526 GCF_036898095.1 Palaemon carinicauda | reverse complement strand
GAATGATTCTACCCGGAAGGAGTGACGAGTGCTTCCCATTCAAAAGAGAGAGAGAGAGAGAGAGAGAGAGAGAGAGAGAGAGAGAGAGAGAGAGAGAGAGAGAGAGACTCCAAAATGATATCCCTCCTATTCTTAAACACAATTAAAACAGAATTCAATGAGACTACTCCTCATTACTGATCAGACAGACAGAAGGAAATGTTCTCAAATGAAGTTTGTATATTGGAGGAAATTAAAGAGTAAAGTTGCAGAGGCTGATCTGGGCACACAGTGAAGTTGTAAAGAACCTGAACTGCTTACAGCGTGTCACTTCAGGCCCATCTATTCTCACTGGTAGAATGAATCACCTCTAAGGATATTATTAATGGTTGGCCAGTCCAAACACCTAAAATCATTAACCCAGAAAAAAGAATTCTCGTAGGCCAATATCACATAAATGCTGAAAGCGTCCAGAGGGTCACACTAAGTTTCTATATCCCTTTAAAATTCTACACATTTATTGATCATCTTCTAGCATCGACCTGTGCTAGCATAAGGCCAGCTTACTCCAAACCAAACCAAACCCACCTCATATTTTGATTAACTCAATACCTTTGAATACATCGAACCGGTAAACATATAATCTTGAGTCATTTTCGATCCTTAATCCAGAACGGATATTTTTAAAAGGCAATTTTTTCTTAATCTCATCATCATCACCATCTTCTCCTACGCCAATTGACGCAAATGGCCTCGGTTGGATTTCGCCAGTAGTCTCTATTTTGAGCTTTTAATTCAATACTTCTCCATTCATAGTCCTCAGCCATGTAGACCTCGGTCTTCCAATTCTTCTAGTGCCTTGTGGAGCCCAGATGAACGTTTATCTCACTTGCAAAAATTCAGTGCATACAAATAAGTATACATAATCTAGTGCAACACAAGATTAGTTTTCATACAATATTTTACTGTTTATACATTTTTTGAATATTAAGATTAATTTGCGCCAAGTATCTGCCAAGGAATAAAATTGACAAATTAAAACAAAAATGTGTATTTGAAGATGTATGTACCTAATACTCAATATTTACTTTTTGTATTCTTCTAATGTCGTGAGAATGTTTCAATTCACCATTTATTGCCTAACGAAATAAATGTTACTTGGATAGATGCTTTTGAGTGTGAGAGAGATACTCCTTTTGAGAGTGAACAAGTGTTCATTATTCGCATGCTCAAATGCACTTTTAGTGGGATGCTCTTCAAAAGAGTAATTTTTCTTCGTTGGCTGGTAAATCCTCAAACGATCATAATGCCTTTTTTTTTTAAAAACGTAATGTTTATGCAATTCAAAATTAATCAAATACTCCATTTTTTAGGACAGAGAAGTCTAACAGATATCTTTCAAAATAGCTAAAACATTGGTTCTATCTGATAACCAGTCTTTATCTATATGAAATCACAAAGCAGTAATCAACAGCAGCTTTATAATAGAACAGTTTAAGTCTCGATGCCGATAAATGTTTACTTCTAAGCATTCACAAAAAAACTTCTAAAAGAAAGATGCTTTTGAAAGAAGCAGAAACAGCTTATTTTCAATAGCTGACAAGTCTTCGATTTCAAGAAGGGCACTTATTAAAGATGTTCAGCAAGGGGGGTACTTAACGATTAGCTGACATATCTTTATACAAGTATGTTGGTATTCCAGGGGAAGTCTTTAAAAAATAATAGAAAAGACTTTTTACTTAGGATAAACGTCATTTATCTAAACTATAATTAATTGCTTATCTTTCATCTCAATTAAGACTAAATTGGAAGGCTAGTAAAGAGAGAGAGAGAGAGAGAGAGAGAGAGAGAGAGAGAGAGAGAGAGAGAGAGAGAGGTATCAGCGACTACACTTTGGCTAAACATTCACAATACATTATCCCAACCCGGCCGATATCCAATCGTCTGAAGAGTGTTTCCTCTCTTGCATCATCCCCCCCGACATTGTTTTCGTTAGGATAGGGAGACAAGAGGGCTAAAGAAGAAGATGAAGAAGAAGAAGAAAAGAATGGCAGTGAGGGAATGCTCTTATAGGCAGCCGCCATTTAGGGAAGTGTAATTGCGGTGCCTATCATCACGTGTCATTTTGCGCCCAAAAGGTCCTCTGTCAGACGCTTTCCAATTTCACCATCGACCGACGACTTTCTTTCTCAGCTTCATCCATCAACGCTCCTTTCTGAATACTCATTCATCAAGCTGATGCACACACCAAATTCACTCTCTCTCTCTCTCTCTCTCTCTCTCTCTCTCTCTCTCTCTCTCTCTCTCTCTTTCTTGTGAGAAATGTTTTGCAGCTCTGTTAATTCACTCACATGATGCAACTTATGTATCTTTGCCTGTCACTATCAGTGTCTGTGTTTCCTCAGCCCGAATCCTATCTTCACAGCTGTAATTCCTTCACTTCCTGGTTGAAGTAATTTATTTATATATTTATTTATTTTATTTATCTATTTTTTTTTTTTTTTTTTTTTTTGCAAATTTG
>NC_090762.1:59683026-59688026 GCF_036898095.1 Palaemon carinicauda | reverse complement strand
GCATGGGATTCTACCCTCTGAAGAACATTTAGCATGGGATTCTACCCTCTGAAGAACATTTAGCATGGGATTCTACCTTCTGAAGAACATTTAGCATGGGACTCTACCCTCTGAAGTAGACCTAACATAAGACTCTATCTTTTGAAGATAATTTAGCATGGGACTCTAGCCTCTGAAGAAAATTTAGCATAAGAATCTACCCTCTGAAGAAGATTTAGAACAAGGTCCAACCCTCTGGAGAACATTTACCATGGGATTCTACCCTCTAAAGAACATTCAGCATGGACTCTACCCTCTGAAGAAGATTCATCACAGGACTCTACCCTCTAAGAACATTTAGCATGGGATTCTACCCTCTGGAGAAAATTTAGCATTTGATTCTACCCTCTAAAGAACATTTAAGCATGGTACTCTACCCTCTGAAGAACATTTAAGCATGGTACTCTACCCTCTAAAGAACATTTAAGCATGGTACTCTACCCTCTGAAGAACATTTAAGCATGGTACTCTACCCTCTAAAGAACATTTAAGCATGGGACTCTACCCTCTAAAGAACATTTAGTATAAGACTCAACCGTCTGAAGAACATTTAGCATGAGAGACTACCCTCTGAAGAGCATTTAACATAGTACTTTACCCTCTGAGGAACATATAGCATGGGACTCTTTCCACTGGAGAAAATTTAGCATTTGATTCTACCCTCTAAAGAACATTTAAGCATGGTACTCTACCCTCTGAAGAACATTTAAGCATGGTACTCTACCCTCTAAAGAACATTTAAGCATGGGACTCTACCCTCTAAAGAACATTTAGTATAAGACTCAACCGTCTGAAGAACATTTAGCATGAGAGACTACCCTCTGAAGAGCATTTAACATAGTACTTTACCCTCTGAGGAACATATAGCATGGGACTCTTCCCACTGGAGAAAATTTAGCATTTGATTCTACCCTCTAAAGAACATTTAAGCATGGTACTCTACCCTCTGAAGAACATTTAAGCATGGTACTCTACCCTCTAAAGAACATTTAAGCATGGGACTCTATCCTCTGAAGAACATTTAGTATAAAACTCGACCGTCAGAAGAACATTTAGTAGGAGAGACTACCCTCTGAAGAACATCTAACATAGTACTTTACCCTCTGAGGAACATATAGCATGGGACTCTACCCTCTGGAGAAAATTTAGCATAAGACTTGACCTTCTGAAGAACATTTAGCACAAGACTCTACCCTCTTAAGAACACTCAGCATGGAACTCTACCCTCTGAAGAAATTTTAGCATAAGACTCGACCGTCTAAAAGAACATTTAGCAGGGTCTCTACCCTCTGAAAAATATATAGCATGGGACTCTACCCTCTGATGAACATTCAGCATAAACTCTACCCTCTGAAGAACATTTAGCATTTGACTCTACCCTCTGAAGAACTTTTAGCATGGGACTCTACCCTCTGAAGAACTTTTAGCATGGGACTCTACCCTCTGAAGAACATTTAGCATTTGACTCTACCCTCTGAAGAACTTTTAGCATGGGACTCTACCCTCTGAAGAACATTTAGCATTTGACTCTACCCTCTGAAGAACTTTTAGCATGGGACTCTACCCTCTGAAGAACATTGAACATGGGATTCTACCCTCTGGAGAACATCCAGCATAGAACTCTGCCCTCTGAAGAACTTTCAGCATGGGACTCTGCCCTCTGAAGAACATTCAGCATGGGACTCTGCCTTCCGAAGAACATTTAGCATGGGAGTCTACCCTCCCAAGAACATTCAGCATGAAACTCTACCTTCTGAAGAATATTCAGCATGAAACTCTACCCTCTGAAGAACATTCAGTATGGAACTTTACCCTCTGAAGAACATTCAGCATGAAACTCTACCCTCTGAAGAACATTCAGCATGGAACTTAACCCTCTGAAGAATATCTAGCATGGGACTCTACCCTCTGAAGAACATGGGACTCTACCCTCTGAAGAACATTCAACATGGAACTCTACCCTCCAAAGAACATTTAGCATGGGACTCTAGCCTCTGAAGAACATTCAGCATGGAACTCTACCCTCTGAAGAACATTCAGCATGGGACTCTACCCTCTGAAGAACATTCAGCATGGGACTCTACCCTCTGAAGAACATTCAGCATGGGACTCTACCCTCTGAAGAACATTCAGCATGGGACTCTACCCTCTGAAGAACATTCAGCATGGGACTCTACCCTCTGAAGAACATTCAGCATGGGACTCTACCCTCTGAAGAACATTCAGCATAAGACTTTACCCTCTGAAGAACATTCAGCATAAGACTCTACCCTCTGAAGAACATTTAGCATTTGACTCTACCCTCTGAAGAACTTTTAGCATGGGACTCTACCCTCTGAAGAACATTTAGCATGGGATTCTACCCTCTGAAGAACATCCAGCATAGAACTCTGCCCTCTGAAGAACTTTCAACATGGGACTCTGGCCTCTGAAGAACATTCAGAATGGAACTCTACCCTCTGAAGAACATGGGACTCTACCCTATGAAGAACATTCAACATGGAACTCTACCCTCCGAAGAACATCTAGCATGGGACTCTACCCTCCGAAGAACTTTTAGCATGGGACTCTCCCGACTGGAGAACATTTAGCATGGGAATCTACCGACTGAGAGGAACATTTAGCATGGGACTCTACCGACTGAAGAACATCTAGCATGGGATTCTACCCTCTGAAGAACATTCAGCATGGGACTCTACCCTCTGAAGAACATTCAACATGGAACTCTACCCTCCGAAGAACATCTAGCATGGGACTCTACCCTCCGAAGAACATTTAGCATGGGACTCTACCCTCTGAAGAACATTCAACATGGAACTCTACCCTACGAAGAACATTTAGCATGGGACTCTACCCTCTGAAGAACATTCAGCATGGAACTCTACCCTCTGAAGAACATTCAGCATGGGACTCTACCCTCTGAAGAACATCTAGCATAGAACTCTGCCCTCTGAAGAACTTTCAGCATGGGACTCTACCCTCTGAAGAACACTCAGCATGGGACTCTGCCCTCTGAAGAACATTCAGCATGGGACTCTGCCCTCCGAAGTACATTTAGCATGGGAGTCTACCCTCCGAAGAACATTCAGCATGAAAGCCTACCCTCTGAAGAACATTCAGCATGAAACTCTACCCTCTGAAGAACATTCAGCATGGAACTTAACCCTCTGAAGAATATCTAGCATGGGACTCTACCCTCTGAAGAACATGGGACTCTACCCTCTGAAGAACAACCAGCATAGAACTCTGCCCTCTGAAGAACTTTCAGCATGGAACTCTACCCTCTGAAGAACATTCAGCATGAAACTCTACCCTCTGAAGAACATTCAGCATGAAACTCTACCCTCTGAAGAACATTCAGCATGAAACTCTACCCTCTGAAGAACATTCAGCATGGAACTTAACCCTCTGAAGAATATCTAGCATGGTACTCTACCCTCTGAAGAACATGGGACTCTACCCTCTGAAGAACATCCAGCATAGAACTCTGCCCTCTGAAGAACTTTCAGCATGGAACTCTACCCTCTGAAGAACATTCAGCATGAAACTCTACCCTCTGAAGAACATTCAGCATGGAACGTAACCCTCTGAAGAATATCTAGCATGGGACTCTACCCTCTTAAGAACATGGGACTCTACCCTCTGAAGAACATTCAACATGGAACTCTACCCTCCGAAGAACATTTAGCATGGGAGTCTACCCTCCGAAGAACATTCAGCATGAAAATCTACCCTCTGAAGAACATTCAGCATGGAACTTAACCCTCTGAAGAACATTCAGCATGGGACTCTACCCTCTGAAGAACATTCAGCATGGGACTCTACCCTCTGAAGAACATTCAGCATGGGACTCTACCCTCTGAAGAACATTTAGCATAAGACTCTACCTTGTGAAGAACATTTAACATGGGACTCTACCCTCTGAAGAACATTTAGAATTGAACTGGCTTCTGAAGAACAATTAGGAGACCTATGAGTATCATTCTAACAAATTTAATGACCCTTACTGTCACCTATTAGAAATAGCAGTGGGATCCAATGTCCTTCTTAGAGCATCTAAGCACTGAAGTTGACCAAATTATTCACCAAGAAGATGATTTCGAAGACCCTTTGAATTTCATCCTCCCTTAATGGCTTCAGGGTGGCGCATATAAGGTTACATTACTCTAGCGTTTGTGCGGCGTATCTCTACTATCGGTAGGAAGACGTGGACGCTTCTAAATTCATCAAAATGCGATAAGGAAAGTCTGTGGTCATAAAAGCCATAGGTTAGGGTGGCTAGACATTCATTCCCTTGCCATATTAAAACTTCTGTATAATCACGAGTCGGTGAATTCGCATTCGTTTCAGGGCCTTCACTTAATCTACACCACACCCTTAGCACTGAAATTCTCTTCTTGAACAAGAAAAAGTGGAAAGCTATAATAAAGAGCATAAGAAAAATTTATTTTTTTTTCTTTATTCCAATATCATAAAACAGGTTAACCAAGTAAAATAAATATCTCGAAAAAAATAGAAAAAAAAGAGCGATAAATTATCAGAAAAAGGAGAAAACGAACAAATCAAAATATAATAAAACTAATATTAATCAGCAACGCAAGAAACAAGAGGAAAAGATAAATAGAGACGATTTCTTGAAATCATCACAAGAGGATAAAATAATAATAAAAAAAAACAGTTTATAAAAAAAGGGTTACTAAAAACCCATATATAGTTCAATAATAAAAAAAGTGAAAACTTTTCATCCATATCTAAACCTTACACTTCATAATTGCATATTCATACGAGCCATGCCCAGTGCCATTGCAAATGCGTAAAAGTGCCAACATAAATACTGGCTAGGTTGGCAGTCAGGACAGCATCTCGGAGGCCCTTGGCTGTTTTGCAGAAAAAAAAAAAGAAAAAAAGTTTTATACCTTCAGACACGAGATGGGATGATATCGCTACCCAAGATGAAATTA
>NC_090762.1:59665526-59678026 GCF_036898095.1 Palaemon carinicauda | reverse complement strand
TGATTAGAATATTAAATTCGATTATATTGAAGTTTTTTCTTAGGATTTTATGTATATGTATATATGTATATATATATGTATATATATGTGTGTATATATAATATATATATATAATGTGTGTATATATATAATGATATATATATATATATATATATATATATATATATATATATATATATATATATATGTGTGTGTGTGTGTGTGTGTATGAGAGATAGAGAGAGACCTATAAATACATACATATATATACATACATACATATATGCATATATATATATATATATATATATATATATATATATATATATATGTGTGTGTGTGTGTGTGTGTGTGTGTTTGTGCGTGTGTTAATCTAAAATTCTCAGAATAAAGAAAATGCAAAAAAAGTTTATTTATTCAAAAAGGTAACATATTTTCATACAAAACATATATACTGGAGTATGTCCAATGATGTTTGGGTATTGAAGAATACAAGAATAGGAGGGGTGTAAAGGAAGTCATTAAGAAAATCTATAGTATACTTTCAAAAAAAATCTATAAGAATCATTTCCTTCATTACAGCGTCCTTCTGTGTAAGACATCTCTTAAAATATGCAAAGTCTGTATATGTAGATCGTGGAGATGTGACCAATGATTGTGTGTCGTATATCAAAAACTCATTAAATGGATGAAAATGAACAAAGGTATATATGAGAATTAAAGAATAATAAAAGAAAGGGTAATAAGAATAAAGAAGTGAATACAACGTGTCATCTGCTAACACCAAATCGTGCCATCTCATTGCAAAGACTAAAGCCAATCTTCCGCCGTAAGAGAGCCTTTTATGGCAACAGTCCCGGAGGGTAATTACCAGTAAGTCTATTCTTTTTTCAACAGCCAACTCAAAAGATTGGGTCCTCATTATGGTAATTGTAGGATGATGTACCATCAATTAGCGGCCTCTATATCACTTCCAAATTGCTCTCATGAACTACGATTGCCCGAGCTGGGATGGAGTGTCTAAAAAACTTGGTCAAAATGAAAGCGCGGATGGTCGTTACTTTTGAATTTCCGTCTCGTTCTTTAAGATATTATAGGCTCGCTATTTCTGGATATTCCAGGCTCTCTATACGAGGTATTTCTGGTTCGTTGTTTCACATATTCATTGTTCGTTATTTTGAAAATAGCCGGCTCCTTATAATTTTATCAGCTGGATATTTATTTATCTATTTTTTTATTTATTTTCTTTTTTAGTTGAAGATTCCAGTTTCCTTGCATTAGGATTTCTAGGTTAGCTATTAAAAGTTTTAGTTTAAAAATTTTAGATATTTGAAGTATTTTTTCTTGGTGCAAAACTACCAAGCTATTCTTTTAAAGATTCCAAGTTGTTAAAAATCACTGGCTCGCTGGTCAGAAATATGTAGGCTAGTCGGTTTGTGATTTGGAATTTCGTTATATTGAAAGTATCAAGTTTGTTTATGGTGTAATTAAAGGAACGATTTTTTTGAAATTTCAATTAAGTTATTGCCGAAATCTCACTTCATTTCTTCATTACAGGCCTATAAAGTTGTAATTTTATTAGAGACTCGTGTCTCTGAAACTACAGCTTCCCTATTTCAGAAAACAGAAATTTACTCCCGTTTCAGCATGACTTAGTCGCTACAGTTAATCAGTTTTCTTTTAGTCTACATAGAGATCGATTAAAGATTTAATAACCTGACCAAATCCACATAGGGTTGTGGTGGCCGATGTGGTAACGTCCTTGACTGTTGATCGCCAGACTGAGGTTCGAGTCCCACTCAACCTCGTTTGTTCCTTTGGTCGCTGCAACCTCACCATCCTTGGGAGCTAAGGAAGGGGCGGTTGGGGAAGATTATAGGTCTATCTGCTGAGTCATCAGCAACCATTGCCAGGCCCTCCTTGGTCCTAGCTCGGGTGGAGACGGGGTTTGGGCACTGATCATATGTATATATAGTTAGTCTCTAGGGCATTATCCTGCATAATATGGCAATGTCACTTTCCCTTGCCTCTGCCATTCATGAGCAACCTTTAAAACTTTGATAAGTGGTGACAAAAATACATGGTTATTAATAGTTTTCCTAATACGCCTCATTAAATCGTAATTCCTCCGTAAAAAGAAAAAAAAATCCAGCTTAATTTTTTCTATATCGGATTGAAAATATTAATTCTTCCTTGGTTAACGTATGTATGGTTTTAGAGTTTATATAAAACATTGTACTTTTCTTAAGATATTTTATATTCTTTATTCATTACATACATATATATATATATATATATACATATATATACACACATATATATATGCATATGTATATATATACACATATATATATGCATATGTATATATATATACACATATATATATGCATATGTATATATATATATATATATATATATATATATATATATATATATATATATATATATATATATGTATTTGATTTAATACCCCCTCATTTCTATTCCTCGCTGACGTACTTTCCCTGTTCGAGCCCTTGCACTTGTAGCAATAATAATAATAATAATAATAATAATAATAATAATAATAATAATAATAATAATAATAATAATAATAATAACAACTTACTAAGAAAGTAAGAAGAAAATACCTAACCTCCAATGAACAAAAACATGTTATACGTGATTATTTTCGTGTAATACTTTCTCGTCGCTTTTCAGAGAGAGAGAGAGAGAGAGAGAGAGAGAGAGAGAGAGAGAGAGAGAGAGAGAGAGAGAGAGAGAGAGAGAGAGAGAAAATTTCATTAAACCTGTTTTTATGCTAATGTATTTACATTAAATTTGCCTATATATTTTGTTCATATACAGCTGATGTTCTTTTGCTCCTATCGATGTTTTTTTTTTTTTTTTTTAAATATTATCTAAGATGTTACGTTTTGATTACAATTTATTTACTTGTCTGTTAGTAATGTTTATTATCATGATTTAGGAAAAACCTATCAGTGGATTTTTACGAAAATCCTACTGAAGATTGAACGTCTCTAGCAGAAAATAATTTGATTTTGGGAGAGATAACCAACTAACATTTTCGGAAGAATTAACTTATTTCCTGGTAATGTGCAAATCCCTTATACGCAATATCCGTATATCATGGTACATAGATTTATATTATCACTCCATGACTGGCAACAAGATATTAGATTAAGAGAGTTATTGTTCTCCGTATGTTCCAATCCCATTAATGGCCTCCTTATCCTAACAGTTATTTGTAGCGTATGTTTGAAATATTACCAGTTTCTTTAATTACCTGCTCTATCCTCAAGGCAAGAACTCATTTTACCGTAAACATGTCAACGAGTAAACCTGTTTCCCATATTTCTTTTTACGCAATGGAGGCCCTAATGCTTCCTCCAGGGGTTACTTTTTTTTTTTTTCAAATCATACCTGATATAGATCAAGACATTTTGTGGTTAGTCCCAGGTGTGATTGGACTAAATGTTTACTAGCTTTCATTTTAACCTAGCATTTAAGGTTGCTATGTTTACTTTTTTTTCAATCTTTTTTTTATTTTTAAATCTAACATTTTACTGTCAAACATATTGTTTTCAGTCATTCTGAAGTAATTAAGTTTTTTTCTATTACAGGATATGGATGATCTACAGATTCATAAATGGAAGGTAATTGTACAGCAATGGACGTTTGGTATTTATACTACTATTTAATTGCAAAGTTAGGATTTATCAGCTCTTGGAACACCCATTAATGTAAGACTGTGTAGACACAGATCACGCAAAAAAATACTGAAACATGTGACATGTCTATGCAGTCTAGTGTGAGAGTGAGGGGGAGCAGTGGGTCACAATGAGATTTACAGGGCCTTAGGGTGAGTTTTTAGCGCATTATCCCATAAGTAAAGCAAGTGTTATTAAGCTTTTGTAGCGTGACCAATTAGAGCTTGAATCTGTGAGTAATGTTCATACAGTGTTTAACAATAGCTTCTAATTATGCAAATACATATACAGTATATGCATATATATATAGGCCTACATATACTCACATGTACGTATAAGCCTATATTATATACATATGTGTACAGGCGTATATGCTTGCATATGTATGTATGTATACATATATGTATGTGTATATATATATACATATATACATATGCATGTATGTATACATACATACATACATATATATATATATATATATATATATATATATATATATATATATATATATATATTATGTTTGGGAGTCATTGTAGCTTAAAGGTTATTACTTTGGAAATCTGAGTTAGATCCCTGCTCGGGCTTTACAGCATCCATAAAAATACGATCATATCACCCTTGAGCGCAAGCTCTGTGACCAAGTAATTCAGAACTCAAGACGCAAATTTCTAATTTCTGTTAACTGATTAATTCAAAACTATCACTCACAAGTCCACCCAGCTGGATACTGATACCAGCATATCCTAGATCGAAGAAATGAGTTTGGGGTTCGCAACCTCACCCCTGAAAAGATTTTGGGAAGCAGAAAGTCTGACCTCTTCAAGTAGAACAACTCTTAATTTCGGATTCACTTTACCTTCATAATTACTTATAAGGTGAATTATATTTCAATATTTGACTTTTTGATATTGATTACAAATAGGTTCGAATTCTGGCCTCCTTGGATTGCTTATCGTACGCAATTCCCCTGTAGGTGGAAGTTATTCCAATTTTAGAGCAAATTCGATCTCAAGACGCATTTCTGTTAATATTTGAAAGTATGAAAGTGAATAGCAAAAAACTGTCTATTTATCTATCTATCTATCTATATATATATATATATATATATATATATATATATATATGTATGTATATATATATATATATATATATATATATATATATATACACAGTATATATATATACACACACACATATATATATATATATATATATATATATATATATATATATATATATATATGTGTGTGTGTGTGTGTGTGTGTATGTATGTGTATTTATGTATATAAATATACAGTATATTATAATTATTATTATTATTATTATTATTATCATTATTACTTGCTAAGCTACAACCCTAGTAGGAAAAGCAGGATGTTATAAGCCCAGGGGCTCCAACAGGGAAAATAGCCCAGTGAGGAGAGGAAAAGAGGAAAATAAAATATTTCAAAAAGACTAACAACATTGAAATAAACTTCTCATATATAAACTATAAAAAAATTTAACAAAACAAGAGGAAAAGAAATACGATAGAATAGTGTGCCCGAGTGTACCCTCAAGCAAGAGAACTCTAACCTAAAACAGTGGAGGACCATGGTACGGAGGCTATGGCACTAACCAAGACTAGAGAACAATGGTTTGAGTTTGGAGTGTCCTTCTCCTAGAAGAGCTGCTTACCATAGCTAATGAGTCTCTTCTACTCTTTACCAAGAGGAGAGTGGCCACTGAATGATTATAGTGCAGTAGTTAACCCCTTGTGTGAAGAATTGTTTGGTAATTTGTATTGTAAGGTGTATGAGGACAGAGGAGAATATGAGAAGAATAGGCCAGACTATTCAGTGTATGTGTGTAGGCAAAGGGAAAATGAACCGTAACCAGAGAGAAGGATCCAATGTTTTACTGTCTGACCAGTCAAAAGACCTAGAAATACTCTAGCAGTAGTATATATATACAGTATATATGTAAATAAATATAGTGTATATATATATATATATATATATATATATATATATATATATATATATATACATATATATATGTATATATATATATATATATATATATGTATATATATATGTATATATATATATATGTATATATATATATATATATATATATATATGTATATATATATATATATATATATATATATATATATATATAGTGTGTGTGTGTGTGTGTGTGTGTGTGTGAAAGTGAATAGGTAACCAGACCTCAGAAGAAAAGTAACTTATATATCTTAGTTGTAAATATAAAAACTTTCTATAGTCACCATTAATATCTAAACTTATCTCTGAACTTATATTTTAGAATAATAGCCCATATGATATTAATTTTTATGATTGTTGTTGTTATATTACTTTAGTTGTTATTACCATCATTACTAGTTTTATTTTTAACTAAAATTACCCATATAAATGCCTTTATTATTATTGAAATCGAATCTAAAGTTCCCTTTGCATGGACAACTTCTGTTACCATTGATAAACCCCTGACGTACCTTTCCCTAACTTTCTCCCCTGTTTTCTCTTGTGTAACTCTAACTTTCTAAACTCTCCCTCCTCTCCACTATCCCCCTATTTACCCTAGTTCAGCTTTTCGGAGGCCTTTCTCTCTCTCTCTCTCTCTCTCTCTCTCTCTCTCTCTCTCTCTCTCTCTCTCTCTCTCTAGCTTCTCCAGTTCGCTTTCCTGAAGTAATCATAGGAGGATCGGGCCGAGCAAATCCGCGCGGAGGAAGAGGCTGATTGAAATTCAATTTTTATTTTCTCCCTCTGTCTCCCAGTGAAGAACCAGATGCGATTTCGTGGGTAGCGGGGAATCTGCCATGTCTTTTCGGTGGGGGAAGGGGGGAGGGGGGAGGAGAGGAGTGCAAGAAGAAGAATTAGAAGAAGAGGAGGAGGTGAGGCAGGGGGTGGAGGAAGAATAGATGGCTGAGGAAGTGTAGACGCTGGAGGTTATATGTTTTTTCCTTTTTATTTTCGAGGTACAATGAAGGGTGGGGGAGGGGGAAGGGGAAAAGGGGGGGGGGGGGACTTGCGTAGGTGAGGAGATGATTCTATTTCAATAAATATGTTACATCGGTCGGGATGTCTCGAATTTGTATTGGAGATGTGGTTTGTATTGTAGTGAAAATAAGAGTCGATGCTGGTCGGGAATTGAATGAAGCAATGTAGAGTGAATTGGGAATTAGGTTAAACGTTGACGGGATGCTGCAGCAGCAAGTGGTGTATGGATCTCGCTATTTCTACACTCCTCGTCGTTATGGGGTTTCAAGTGGCATGGCAACCTCACAATTGGAGGTATTTCATGGAAAATTTGACTTTTAGGGGTGTATGGAACTGCTCACTTCGTTTTTCGAAGCCATGTTGGTCTCAAGTATTACATGAATATTTCCTCTGCATATCTTTAAAATTATGTTGGTCTTAATTGGTACAGAGACCCTTCCACTTCATATCTTCCAGAATATCATGGTCTTGATTGGTATATATTCCAAAGCATCTTGGTATTAATTGGCACAGAGCCACTTCATACCTTCCAAAGTATCTTGGTCTTGATTGGTACAGAGACCCTTCTACTTCATGTCTTCCAAAGAATCTTGGTCTTAATTGGTACAGAGACCCTTCCACTTCATATCATCCAAAACATCTTGGTCTTGATTGGTACAGAGACCCTTCCACTTCATATCTTTAAAACCAACGTGTACAGAGACCCTTCCACTATATATATTCCGGAGCATTTTGGTCTTAATTGGTACAGAGACCCTTCCACTTTATATCTTCCGGAGCATCTTGGTCTTAATTGGTACAGAGACCCTTCCACTTCATATATTTAATACCATGTTGGTCTTGCTTGGTACAGAGACCCTTCCACTTCATATTTTCCAAAGCATCTTGGTCTTAATTGGTACAGAGACCCTTCCACTTCATATCATCCAAAACATCTTGGTCTTGATTGGTACAGAGACCCTTCCACTTCATATCTTTAAAACCAACGTGTACAGAGACCCTTCCACTATATATATTCCGGAGCATTTTGGTCTTAATTGGTACAGAGACCCTTCCACTTTATATCTTCCGGAGCATCTTGGTCTTAATTGGTACAGAGACCCTTCCACTTCATATATTTAATACCATGTTGGTCTTGCTTGGTACAGAGACCCTTCCACTTCATATTTTCCAAAGCATCTTGGTCTTAATTGGTACAGAGACCCTTCTACTTCATATGTTGCAAAGCATCTTGCTCTTAATTGGTACAGAGACCCTTCTACTTCATATATTCCAAAGCATCCTGGTCTCAATTGGTACAGAGGCCCTTCCACTTCATATCTTCCAAAACATCTTGGTCTTGATTGGTACAGAGACCCTTCTACTTCATATGTTCCAAAGCATCTTAGTCTTAATTGGTACAGAGACCCTTCCACTTCATATCTTTAAAATCTTGTAGATTTTAATTGGTAGAGAGACTCTTCCACTTCATATCTTCCAGAGAATCTTGGTCTTAATTGGTACAGAGACCCTTCCACTCCATATCTTGAATACCATGTTGTTCTTGCTTGGTACAGAGACCCTTCCACTTCATATCTTCCAAAGCATCTTGGTCTTGATTGGTATATATTCCAAAGCATCTTGGTCTTAATTGGTACAAAGACCCTTCTACTTCATATGTTTCAAAACATCTTGGTCTTAATTGGTACAAAGACCCTTCCACTTCATATCTTCCAGAGCATCTTGGTTTTAATTGGTACAGAGACCCTTCCACTTCATATCATCCAAAACATCTTGGTCTTGATTGGTACAGAGACCCTTCCACTTCATATCTTGAATACCATGTTGAATTTGCTTGGTACAGAGACCCTTCCACTTCATATCTTCCAAACCACCTTGGTCTTAATTGGTACAGAGACCTTTCCACTTCATACCTTCAAAACCCCCTAGGTCTTAATTGGTACAGTGACCCTTCCCCTTCATATCTTACGAAGCATTTTGGTCTTAATTGGTACAGAGACCCTTCCACTTCATATCTTCCAAACCACCTTGGTCTTAATTGGTACAGTGACCCTTCCACTTTATATCTTCCAAGGCCTCTTGATCTTAATTGGTGCAAAGACTCTTCCATCTAATATTTTTCAACCTACTTTCCACTTCATATGTTTGATTAAAAATTGGTCTTAATTGGTGCAAAGACCATTCTACTTCATATCTTTCTTAATTGTTGTTATATTATATTGGTCTCAAGTGGTGAAAAATCATTCACTTTTCACTGTATGTCAAACCTTTAGTCCTCCATTCGTCTTGAAGTGTACACCCAGTGCTTCAACTCTTTTAATCAGCTATTCAGCTGTTGGTCTTAATAAGAGTAATGAGACTAACCATTTCTTATAATCCATCGTTTCTGTTTCTGTTCCTGAATGAACTGCAAAACTTATTTTGATGGGAGAACTGCAAAACTTATTTTGATGGGAGTGATAATCTAAATCTTTTCAAATGAAGTGTTTCACTTTCATTACGTCATTGATTTGATTGGATATTACTTGTGTTTGTCTAATTCTCTATAGCAGTAAACTATGATCACAGATAAGTAGTTATTCATGTTAATTTCTACACCTTTGCCACAGATAGGAGAAATAATTTCTATCCTGTGTAAAAGTCTATAATACTCTTTTAATAAATAATTTAGAATTCGGTAAAAATTAATTATTTTTCTTACTGCTTGAACAACGAAAATTTATAAATGTACCTAAAGATTTTTTTTTATTTCCATCTAAAAGTTATTTACTTATAAAAAGAAAGAAATAATCTCTCTCTAACATATTAAATGCATTCTTGAAAATAAACAGACCATCTAATATAAAAAACTTTAACAACAATAAACCCTAGAAAGAGAGAGAGAGAGAGAGAGAGAGAGAGAGAGAGAGAGAGAGAGAGAGAGAGAGAGAGAGAGAGAGAGAGGAGAGAGAGAGAGAGAGTTAATCAAAGATTAAATGAACACGTCGAATGTTCTCTGTCTTAAATTTTCTGCTGATTTGTCGTTCATCAATCATTTTCCTTTAGTTTGAAAATCAAATGATACGGGGAAAACAATATAAATTAAGCAGACTATACCGAAGAAAGTGAAAAAAGTGGAGAAAGTACTAAGTGGGGCTTAACCTCGATGGGGGTGATGAACTTTCCTCTGAAGATGGCAAACGGAAGTAAAGGAACGGTTTTAAGGAGATGAATAAAACGATGGAGAAATGGATTGATATTAATTATGTATCTTGACAGGAAGGTACACAGAAAGCGAGGGGCTAATTAGTAGACTGTATCCAAATGTCGTGGTTTTTGTGTACTGCATATGCTGTAAAACATTAAATATGTAGTGTAGATGCATTTGCACATTTACATAAAAAATGGATTATACGAACTTACGTTCAGACATACAGTATATACATACATACATACTTGTATTTCAATAACTAGAAACAATTTATTGATTTATTCTCTCTCTCTCTCTCTCTCTCTCTCTCTCTCTCTCTCTCTCTCTCTCTCTCTCTCTCTCTCTCTCTCTCTCTCTCTCCTCGGAAAGACACATTAACAGAAATATGCTCCCTAATTTAAATCACATCAGTAGATCTCATGACGTATTTTTTTTATGTTAGTCTCCAAAATTCCTTACTCTGAGAACATCATGTAGTAAACGACTAAAATACTTTCCGTAATATACTAACTGATTAAATTCTGTAAATTGATGCCAAGACAACTTGGGTAATCGACGCCAGAAATATTTGAATTAGATTTTCAATATAAGATATCAACCGGTGCATACATTACGAAGCATTTTACCCCATATATTATACGAAATTATATGATAATTGATTATAATTTGTTTTATCTAAAGATTCAAGTTTCATAAATTCAGAAGATGAACTAAAGCTTCCTAAAGAGCCAACTTGATTATTTCAGTATAGAATGTAAATAAAATAAACAGCTGTTGGTGTTCGATGCATTACCTTCTCGTAAACGGTTTTATTACATGCCAAAATCAACGTACGAATTTGCCGCATGGCCTCGTCACGCTTAACCGCATCTGCTAAAAGCGTCATCCGAATATTCTTTGGCAAAAGAATATAAAATTAATATGATGCTTCTGGCAAATGTTGCCAGCAACCAGAATGCCGGGAGCTTCTTCCCCTTGGCATAAATCTTAAGAGATAATTGGAGCGGTATTCCCTTGCTGCCTTCCACTGTCGCACATTATGCAAGACCCTTCCCTTGCAACAGCAGCAGTTGCTGCTGCAGCAAAAACAACAACAGCCACTCGCAAAGACAGAAGAGAAGATAACTTGAGGGAGAGTAAGACAGAGAGAGACTGCGAGAGGCCAGATAGCAGGAAGAGCTATTCGCAAAGATAAGTTGAGGTAGAGTTAGACAAGGAGATTACAATGCTTCAACGGCAGCAACAATATATCGTGAAATAGGAAAGAAGACGATGATAATTTGAGAGAGAGAGAGAGAGAGAGAGAGAGAGAGAGAGAGAGAGAGAGAGAGAGAGAGAGAGAGAGAGAGAGCAATAAGAAGACAATTGCTCTTCCGTTTAAACTCTTCCTTCCTTCTTTGTTCATTACCGCTCGATTACATACCATATTCCTAAAATGTTTTCATAGTTTGAATTAGTTTTTTTTTTTTTTATTCTAGTCTATTTTAGAACCAATGATGTAGAAATGTGATTTGAAGAAGAATGGGAGGAACTCTAATTAACGTAAACGTGAACGATAAAAATAGAAAAAAAAAACTCATTCACATCTCAAAAAGCCTCTTTCTTTTAACTTCATATTTTCCCATTATTCTTGGGCAAAATCAAATTATCATTAAGAGATAACCATGGAGGCTGGAACTTATATAATAATCATGCTATTCTATTTTGTCTCCATTCGT
Organism: Palaemon carinicauda; assembly: GCF_036898095.1. Taxonomy (NCBI): domain Eukaryota; kingdom Metazoa; phylum Arthropoda; class Malacostraca; order Decapoda; family Palaemonidae; genus Palaemon; species Palaemon carinicauda. The sequence continues at coordinate 59,666,424 of NC_090762.1, read as the reverse complement.
TATTCAAATATTGCTTTAAAAAGGGGCTTAGTCTCTTATTAATAATCTTTATATGCTCCTCCTCCTTTATATAATTACACGCTTGTATAAAGTTTATTGATAAAGTTCACACAAATAGCTTGTAAATATACTAATTATTATATTTATTACGTTGTTCAAAACGCCGATAAATCTCTCTTAACCGAGTAGATCAATAAAAGCGCAACTTATTAATTATCCACCACTGGCCTTAATTAACAGAGAATAGGGCCTTTATCAAGCGTCGCTTCTCTTCATTACCGTCGAATAAATTACGAATTGCCGTTGTTAATTAAATCATTAGAGCAGAGAAAATTCAATTGTCACTAATGAACGGGATGCTATGAATTACAATTAGGTGCGCATGTGAAAATATGTGGTACACATACACACACGGACACTCAAAGGTACATACCTATACATACCCACACATACCCATTTCTAACTATTCCAGTTAAAGGTCTTGGACTTTTCCCTAAGTTTGTCAGTTAAGAAATTCCTCATCTCAGGTGAGAAAGTTTGTCTTGTTCTGAAGTGGTCTCTCTCTCTCTCTTTCTCTCTCTCTCTCTCTCTCTCTCTCTCTCTCTCTCTCTCTCTCTCTCTCTCTCTCTCTCTCTCTCTCTCATTCTTATTTGTTGGCGTTCCATTCTCACACTTTTACCACGTATTTGTCCTTCTTACCCATTACCCTTTACATGTCCCGCTTATGTATCCTCCTCACCCTTTTTCCGATTGTGTATTCTCACCCTTTTACCGCCTACATGGTCATTTACACAACCTTTACCGCTTGGGTGTCCTCCTTATCCCTTATCCATATGTGTTATTCTCCCCCCTTTACTGCTGATATGCCATTCTCATTCCTTTTCCGTTTATGAGTCTT
>NC_090762.1:59650526-59660526 GCF_036898095.1 Palaemon carinicauda | reverse complement strand
AATACAACCAACTCAATGCAGCCGACTTGATGTGGCCGACTCTGTGTAGCCACCTCAAAGTAGCAGACTCAATGCATCATGCTAGATGTGGCAGACTTGATGCATCCGATTTGATGTGGCTGACACGATTGTAGCTGACTTGATGTAGCCGACTCGATGTGACGGACTCGATGCATCTGACTAGATGTGGGTTCATCGATGCAGCTGACTCAATGTATCCTACTGGAAGTAGCAGACTTAATACCCCTGATTAGATATGGCCGACTCGATGCAGCCGTCTTGATGTGGCCAACTCGATGCAGCCGTCTTGATGTAGCCGACTCAATGTGACAAACTTGATGCATTTGACTTGATGTGTTAGCATCAATGCATCTGACCTGATGTGGCAGCATCAATGCATCTGACTCGATGTGGCAGCATCAATGCATCTGACTCGATGTGGCAGACTTGATGCATCTGATTGGATGTGGCAGACTTGATACAACTGACTAGATGTGGCAGCATCAATGCATCTGACTAGATGTGTCAGCATCAATGCATCTGACTCGATGTGGCACAGTGGCAGCATCAGTTCATCTGACAATGTAGCAGCATTAATGCATCTGACTTGATGTGGCAGCATCAACGCATCTGACTCGATGTGGCAGCATTAATGCATCTGACTCGATGTGGCAGATTTGATGCATCTGACACGATGTGGCAGCATCAATGCAACTGACTAGAAGTGGCAGCATCAATGCAGCTGACTCGATGTGGCAGCGTCAATGCATCTGACTCGATGTGGCAGCGTCAATGCATCTGACTCGATGTGGCAGCATCATTGCATCTGACTCGATGTGGCAGCATCAATGCATCTGACTCGATGTGGCAGCATCAATGCATCTGACTCGATGTGGCAGACTTGATGCATCTGACACGATGTGGCAGCATTAATGCATTTGGCTCGATGTGGCAGCATTAATGCATCTGACATGATGTGGCAGCATTAATGCATCTGACTATGTGGCCGCATTAATGCATCTGACTCGATGTGGCAGCATCACTGCATCTAACTCGATGTGGCAGCATCAATGCATCAGACTAGATGTGGCAGCATCAATACATCTGACTCGATGTGGTAGCATCAATGCATCCGACTCAATGTGGCAGCATCAATCCATCTGAGTTGATGTGGCAGCATCAATCCATCTAAGTCGATGTGGCAGCATCGATGCATCTGACTCAATGTGGCAGCATCAATGCATCTGACTAGATATGGCAGACTTGATGCATCGGATTAGATGAGGCAGATTTGATGCAGCTGACTCGATGAGGCAGAATTAATGCATCTGGCTAGATGCGGAAGATTTTATGTGGCCGACTCGATGCCGCTGACTTGGTGTACCCAATTCAATGTGGCAAACTTTATGCATCTGACTCGATGTGGCAGACTCAATACATTTGTCTTGATGTAGCAAACTCAGTGCATCTGATTCGATGTACCAGACTCAATGCATCTGACTCAATATGGCAGACTCAATGCTTCTGACTCTATGTGGCAGACTCAGGCCATCTGACTCAATGTGGCACACTCGATGTGGCAGACTCTATGCCTCTGACTAGATGTGGCCAACTCAATGCAGCCAACTCGATGCGGCCGACTCGGACTCGGTGTTGCCGATTCAATGCAGCACACTCATGCAGCCAACTCGAAGTGGCCAACTCAATGCAGCCGACTCGATGTGGCCAGCTCAATGCAGACGGCTCAATGTGTTCGACCGGGTGTGGCCGACTGGGTGCGGCCAACTCGATGTGGCCACTCTTTGCAGCCATCTTGATGTGGCCGAGTCAATACAACCGACTCGTTACAGCCGACTCGATGTGGCTGACTCGATGCGGCCGACTCGATGCGGCTGACTTGATGCAGCTGACTTGATGCGGCCATCTCAATGCGGCTGATTCCATGTGGCCGACTCAATGAAACTGAATCGATGTGGATGACTCAATGCAGCCGACTCAATGCAGCTGACTCGATGCAGTCAATTCGATGTGGCCTCCTCAATGCAGCCAACTCGATGTGGCTGACTCAATGCAGCCGACTTGGTAGGGCCAACTCTATGTGACCAACTCAATGCAGCCGACTCAATGGGGCAGACTCGATGCAGCTGACTCGATGTGTTCAACTTGATGTCGCCGACACAAAGTAGCTAAATCAATGTGGCTGACTTGATGTAGCCTACTCGATATAGCCAACTCAATGGAACCAACTTAATGCAACCGACTTGATGTGGCGGACTCAATGCAGCAGACTCAATGCAACCAATTCATTGCAGCTGACACAATGAGGCCAATTCAATGCATCCTAATCAATATGGCCGAGTCAATGCAACCAAGTCAATGCAGCTGACACAATGAGGCCAATTCAATGCATCCTAATCAATATGACCGACTCAATGCACCAGACTCGATGTGGCCAAGTCCATGAAGCCGACTTGATGTCTCGCACTCGATGTAGCCAACTTGGTGCAGCTGAAACGATGTGGCCGACTGAATGCAGCCGACTTGATGTGGCCGACTGAATGCAGCCGACTTGATGTGGCCGACTGAATGCAGCCGACTTGATGTGGCTGACTGAATGCAGCCGACTTGATGTGGCCGACTGAATGCAGCCGACTTGATGTGGCCGACTGAATGCACCCGACTTGATGTAGCCAACTGAATGCACCCGACTTGATATGGCCGACTGATTGCAGCCGACTAGATGTGGCCGACTGAATGCAGCCAACTCGATGTGGCCAACTGAATACAGCTGACTCGATGTAGCCAACCGAATGCAGTCGACTTGATGTGGCCGACCGAATGCAGCCGACTTGATGTGGCCGACTGAATGCAGCCGACTTGATGTGGCCGACTGAATGCAGCCGACTCGATGTGGCCGACTCGATGTGGCCAACTGAATGCAGCCGACTCAATGCAGCTGACTCAATCTGGCTGAGTCAATGCAACCAACTCGATGAGGCCGACTCAATGAGGCCGACTGAATGTGCCTGACTCAATGTGGCCAACTCAATGTGGCCGACTGAATGCAGCTGACTCGATGTGGTCAACTGAATGTGGCCGACTGAATGCAGCTGACTCGATGTGGCCAACTGAATGCAGCTGACTCGATGTGGCCAACTCAATGTGGCTGACTGAATGCAGCTGACTCGATTTGGCCAACTCAATGTGGCCGACTGAATACAGCTGACTCGATGTGGCTGACTGAATGCAGCTGACTCGATGTGGCTGACTGAATGCAGCTGACTCAATGTGGCCAACTCAATATGGCCAACTCAATGTGGCCGACTGAATGTAGCTGACTCGATGTGGCCAACTCAAAGTGACCGACTGAATGCTGCTGACTTGATGTGGCCAACTGAATGCAGCTGACTCGATGTGGCCGACTGAAAGTGGCCGACATGATGTGGCCAACTCAATGCAGCTGACTCGATGTGGTCAACTCAATGTGGCCGACTGAATGCAGCTGACTCGATGTGGCCAACTCAAAGTGACCGACTGAATGCAGCTGACTCAATGTGGCCGACTGAATGCAACTGACTCGATGTGGCCGACTCAAAGTGGCCGACTGAATGCAGCTGACTTGATGTGGCCAACTCAATGTGGCCGACTGAATGCAGCCGACTCGATTTGGCCAACTCAATGGGACCGACTGAATGCAGCTGACTCAATATGGCCAACTCAATGCAGCTGACTCAATGTGGCCGACTGAATGCAGCTGACTCAATGTGGCCGACTGAATGCAGCTGACTCGATGTGGGTGACTGAATGCAGCTGACTCAATGTGGCCGACTGAATGCAGCTGACTCGATGTGGCCAACTAAATGTGGCCGACTGAATGCAGCTGACTCAATGTGGGCGACTGAATGCAGCTGACTCGATGTGGCCGACTGAATGCAGCTGACTCGATGTGGTCGACTGAATGCAGCTGACTCGATGTGGCCAACTTAATGTGGCCGACTGAATGCAGCTGACTCGATGTGGCCGACTGAATGCAGCTGACTCAATGTGGCCAACTCAATGTGGCTGACTGAATGCAGCTGACTCGATGTGACCAACTCAATGTGGCCGATTGAATGCAGCTGACTCGATGTGGCCGACTGAATGCAGCTGACTCGATGTGGCTGACTGAATGCAGCTGACTCGATGTGGCCGACTGAATGCAGCTGACTCGATGTGGCCAACTCAATGTGGCCGACTGAATGCAGCTGACTCGATGTGACCAAATCAATGTGGCCGACTGAATGCAGCTGACTCGATGTGGCCGACTGAATGCAGCTGACTCGATGTGGCTGACTGAATGCAACTGACTCGATGTGGCTGACTGAATGCAGCTGACTCGATGTGGCCGACTGAGTGCAGCTGACTCGATGTGGCGGGACTCAAAGTGGGCCACTGAATGCACCTGACTCGATGTGGCCAACTCAATGTGGCCGACTGAATACAGCTGACTCAATGTGGCTAACTCAATGTGGCCGAGTAAATGCAGCTGACTCGATGTGGCCAACTCGATGTGGCCGACTGAATGCAGCTGACTCAATGTGGCCGACTGAATGCAGCTGACTCAATGTGGCCAACTGAATGCCGCTGACTCAAAGTGGCCGAGTCAATGCAACCAACTAAATGCAGCCGACTCGATGTTTCCGACTCAATGCCAAGCAAGACTACTTTACTTTTCCATTATACTAAAGAAGGAGTAATTTTCAAATTGGTATAGATCTTTTGTGTACTTGGACGTTGTTAATGAAGCTGAGAGATTATCACTTCAAAATATTCTATGTAGTTCCTGTTCTTAACTACCTGATTATCTATATTAGTAGAATACTAATTACTCAGTGTTTGTTACATGACACGTTTCTTTGTTTATATTTCGATACGTAAACAGTTTCCCAAATAGCTACATCGATTGAAGAAGTTTTAAGATATAAAAGGAAAACTGAAATTTTCACATAATGGCTTCTTATTTGCATTCGAAAAAACCAGCAAACGGAATCAAGTTTTTCTGGCGATGACAATTAGTTACATCAGAAATATATATTGGGATGGGACATTCAAAGTAGCTCTTAAGTTAATGTTTTTTTAATTATGAGATACGTGAGGTTTTATTGTAATTCACCATGATTTAAAATTTTTTTTTTTTAATTAAATGGCCTTTAAGTATTAGTGTATGTTACTTATCATATTAACATCTTTTTTTGTGTAAGCACATTCTCTCTCTCTCTCTCTCTCTCTCTCTCTCTCTCTCTCTCTCTCTCTCTCTCTCTCTCTCTCTCTCTGTATATATATATATATATATATATATATATATATATATATACATATATACATATATATACATATATATATATACACACACATATATATATATATATATATATACATATATACACACACACATATATATATATATACACACATATATATCAATATATATATACATATATACACACACACATATATATATATACACACATATATATCAATATATATATACATATATATATATACATACATACATATATACATACATACATACATATATATATATATATATATATATATATATATATATATATATATATATATATACATACATACATATACATACATACATATATACATATATATATATATATATATATACATACATACATACATATATATATATTTGATCAGTTAATATTAATTTTCTTTTTATTTAAGCGTTGTTCTAACTAACATTTTAGTGTCTCTTGGAATTACGTTGGTATGGAGTCGAATCGGCGGCATCGACCTGTACCCTTAAATGGGTTATAAATTAAAACATGGGTATAATATATTAAACAAATTATCCCAATATCAAATTATTAAACATAGCCATAGTAAACTTAATCTATATAAAACATTTATAAAATCAAAAATAAAGGAATTAAAAAACAGAAATTTATTTTGTCTAAAATGTCGACAAAATATTTGACTTACGCAAAAACAATGTCGACTTAATTTATGAAAGATGCGAGACAGATATTATTATATTCAAATAGTTATATTTGTCTTGTTTTTAATAACGTTAAATGAACTATTACTTTTACTAATATAATTAACATTATCATCATCAAGATTTTGGGTTTTCCTGAAATTCTTATAGTTTGCTTTAAAGTTTCGGGGAAAAAATTGCCAGATTATAATGGTTTGTTCTCTCTCTCTCTCTCTCTCTCTCTCTCTCTCTCTCTCTCTCTCTCTCTCTCTCTCTCTGTGTTCATTGACCTCATTGCCATTGTACCAACCGTGTGTCACACGTTCGTACATAGTAACGACATTTCATTTTGTGTATATATTATGCTTTTATCTTCGCTCTCCCCTCGCACTAAAAAGAACCTGAAATAACATGCATGTTTTCTCACCGTTAACTGTTAACCGATACGGTGTCGGTTTGAACAGGAAATTTCCTGTTGCATTGAGCTTTTGTATATAAAGGAGATTGTTCTGTAATAAACTTACTCAGTTGCTTTCATCCTGTCTTTGAGTCACAACCTTCTCTCAGCTCGTCACACCATAAACGAAATGTTCTTGGTACTCTCTCCCCATGCAAATTGACATGCTGACGTATTGGGAAAAATAACTTTTAAAAAGAAAATGTAAATATGTAATCATTGTTTACTACAGGTATACGTATACCTTTTAATAAAGTTAAAGGCTTGGTTTCCTAACAGGTCAGATGAGCACGCTTCCAATTGCAATATTTGGAAGTCTTTTCACTAGATGATTTTAAACAGCTGGAAGATGGGAGGATTGCAAGATTATCAATCACGTATTATTAGTAATAATGATAACAACATTATTTTAAAAAATTAGCTTCCACATGAACATGCTTTCGCGAGTTACTGAAAAAATAAAAAATAAATAAATTACAATAATAGTGAAATATATAACTAATTACGCTAGGTATTGGGTGATGTATATTACAAAACTTCAGTTAAACGATTAGTCAAAATTGACAATAATTTTTATGAATTTCATTCTTCCGTAATATAATAATTGTTTTATAACAAGAATATGCCATAACGTACTGCAACGGCTTTTCATATGAAATCTTAATATTGCCCATCAATAATAAACTCCGGGATAGATGAAATATCATAAGCATTATTATATATATACCTTTTAATTATACTCGCATCTATCAAAAATATAATACTGCATATTTGTAAGAAAAATTAAAATGATAAATTTTCGCACACAATCCCGAGTAAATAAACTACGAAGCCGCATCAGTTTCCTCTGAGAACCACCATTATCACCCTCATGACCTGACATCATCTCCCTTCACTTCCAAAAATCTCAACGTTACACTTTACAGAACATTTTCTCGTAAAGAGATCTCATCTAGTGTTAAGTAACTCCATTGTCAAATTCACTCCGGCTGATTAAATTTCATAAAGATCCTTAAAACCCTAAAAAAAAAAAGTGAAGTTTTTCAAGTTTCTTTTTTTTTCCATGGTCGGTTTACACGAGGGATTATGAAGTCATTTAACATCAGGCCTCAGATTAGCATAAAAGAGTAAAAGTTGGTTCCACGGAGAGAAGGTCAATTAGGATATTGCGCCCTGATCTCTCTCTCTCTCTCTCTCTCTCTCTCTCTCTCTCTCTCTCTCTCTCTCTCTCTCATATATATATATATATATATATATATATATATATATATATATATATATATATGGTCAATATTTATATATATCTGTCCTGTCACGCTGAGCGACATTGCCAAACGTATGACTACTTGGTCTCTCACGTCCCTTAGGTAGGGAGGAGAGGGAGTACCCATACCCAAGATCTACTAGATCTTGGCTATACCTTGGTGAGAGGGGGTACCCCGAGAGGTACACTCGGATACCGTACCTCCCAAAAATTGCCGAAACTGCCGTGTTGTAGTTAGGAAAGGGGGAGAGGGTGGGAAGGGTTGAATCTGTGTGGAAGAGCCCGTGCTTGCTAGGCAATCTACAAGCAAGCAAGCCCATCTTATTCTTTCCATTCTGCCTTTCTTCCTCCCTCCCTTTATTCTTTTACATACCTTTTTAATATTTCTTAATTTTCTTTCATCTCCTCCCCCCCCCCCCCCCCCGTTTTTCCTCCTTACTCTCTCGCTTTCCTTCGCTTCGACTAATTATCCTAAATCTCTCCATCTACACATCGATTTCCTTTATTCCTCCTTCCCTATTAATATCACTTCCTCTTAACTGACTATCTTATCTCATTCTCTCTTCTCCTACTTCCTTTCCCCTCTTTCTAACTTGCTCTTACTCTGGTTTCCGTACCCCCTTTTCCCTGTTTTCATTTCCCTCTCAGCTCTCTTCCTATCCTACCTTCCCCATTACCATAATCTTCCTATCCAATCTTCCCTCTTCCACGATCTTCTTATAGTTTCTTCCTCGTCATTTCCATCTTCTATTGTTACCAGTTTCGTTTTGTTCTTCTTTTTATTGATTTTTTTAATCTTTTTATATCGTCCCTTCTTGATCCCAAAAGCTTCCCCTTGTATTTTCTTGATAAGTATGATTTATGAGTTTGTTTAAAGGATGCAAGACAAGTGAGTGTTCATACTCACGTCCATTGCCCTTTGTACCGCCATAATCATTAAGGAAAGGAATAAACTGACCTTTGTACCGCCTTAATTATTAAGGAAAGGAACCGCTGATAAAAATGGCATTATTAAAAAAAAAAAAAAAACAATAATAATAATAATAATAATAATGATAATAATAATAATAATAATATAAACAATAATAATAATATCATGATTAATATCGTGGCAACAAGGATAATATAGATTAAAGTACAATAATTTGAGGAAAAGAACGAAATAAGAAAGATGAGAAGACATTAAAACGTAAAATGAATAAAGCGCATTGTACCTTACTAACTGGTAAGAAGTAAAAAAAAAAAATAATAAATATACACTAAGGTGCAGGATGTAAGAAAAATTGGGATGAAAATATCTTCAAAGCCAAAGAACAAATAACATTGACCAGTTAAGTGATGCTTCCCAAATTGACACATGAAATGGCACTACTAACACAAACAGCTTCTGACATCTTTCCGACACAGCCACCTATATCAATGCATCAATTATTCGTGTCATTTCAATAATAAACATTTTTATAAAATAATGCAAATCCTTATTTATGAAAGCAGAGAAGAAGTGGACTGGTGATATATTCTAGCACTTACAAACATTTTATGTTTAATATATATCACCTATGAAAATACAATAGGACGTCGTCTAGATTCAGGAGAGTGAAGGGGGTAAGGGAGATAGGGAAACAAGATGGGAAAAAATAGATAGGGGTAATGGAGATGGGGAGAGAAGATGGGGAAAGAGAGATGGAGAGATGAGGGAAAGTAGATGGGGTAAAGGATATGGGGAAAAGTAGACGGGGTAAGGGATATGGAGAAAAGTAGATGGGGGAAACGAGATGGGGAAAGAGAGATAGGTAAAAGAGATAGGGGTATGTGAGATGGGGAAAAAGAGATGGGGTAAGGGAGATGGGTAAGGGAGATGCGAAGGGAAATGTTGGAAGGGAGATGGTGAAAATGAATGAGATGGGGGAAAGAGAGAGAGAGAGAGAGAGAGAGAGAGAGAGAGAGAGAGAGAGAGAGAGAGAGAGAGAGAGAGAGAGAATGGGGGAAGTGCCCTAAAGTAACTTCTAGGGAAGAGGAATTTGAACGGGACGCAAAAAATAAAAACTAATCAAATCTTATTTTCAGTAAATAAATAATGCATGGTCATGAATACGCACAAAAAAAAAGTACATGGTGAGAGAGAGAGAGAGAGAGAGAGAGAGAGAGAGAGAGAGAGAGAGAGAGAGAGAGAGAGAGAGAGAGAGAGAGAGAGAGAGAGAGAGAGAATTGGGGGAAGTGCCCTAAGGTTGTAATTAGGACTTAATAATTCTCTATTCACCTCCTTCATAGAACTTCTAGGGAAGAG
>NC_090762.1:59638026-59640526 GCF_036898095.1 Palaemon carinicauda | reverse complement strand
GGTCCTCCGGCAGTTATTGGCCACAACTGAAATTTATTGTTTATACAATCGTGTCGATCTGCACATCTGAAATTCCGTGTTTACAGCTATAAACTGGAGTTCTGTCTGAAGTCTTTGACTGGGTACTAACAAACACATTTTCCTTATATAATAAAGATCAAGTGTCTAATCATATACATGTATATGTATATGTATATGTATATGTATATATATATGTATGTATATGTATATATATATATATATATATATATATATATATATATATATATGTATATATATATATATATATATATATATATATATATATGTATATATATATATATATATATATATATATATATATATATATGTGTGTGTGTGTGTGTGTGTGTGTGTTTTCAAAAAGGCCCATAAAAGAAACAAAGGAAATATACATAAATCACTATATTTCGACCAATACACATTAGCCCTCTTCAGGGTGTAAAGAAAAATGAGGAATACAGTGGACAGTGACGGTTTATACTATATAGGAAAGTAAAAGGGTGTTTCCAATTGTTCTAAAGTTGTTATAAGTGCTGGAAGGATTAGCGAAATTTAATTACATCCAAGTGCATCTTATAACAACTTTAGAACAATTAGAAACACTCTTTTACTTTCCTATATAAACCGTCACTGTCCACTGAATTCCTCATTTTTACTTTACATCCTGAAGAGAGCCAATGTGTATTGGTCGAAATATAGCTTTATCTATATTTCCTCTGTTTCTTTTATGGGCCTTTTTTAACATTTCGAAAAGTAAAATCTACATATTGCGCGAACTGTCGTATCGTAGTTAAGAAAAGAAGTAAGGGTGGGAAGGGTTCAATCTGGGTGTGCACGAGCGTGTGTGTATATGTATCTTAATATTTAACCGTCTTTTTTACGGGTCGCGTACTCTAGTATTACACATACTATATACATACATACATATATATATATACACACACACACACGAGTCTGTTTTGTGTGTACATGAATATTTGCAGATCAAACCATTCGGCTTAGGAGTGGTTGGTTAAAGAAAAAACCTAAGGTAGTGGGCAGTCCCATTCATGCTTTAATTAAATAATCTTCGAGGGTAACAAAATATCAATCTAATGAATGAATATACATAAAGATATACAGATTACACAAATGCATCACAATAAAACGCATCGAAACAAATCAAAAATTAACTTGACCGATACAGAATAACATTCACAACGACACTAGAATTGTCCGGAGATAAATTCTGCATCATTCAACTGGTGTCGCCATTATAGTGAGACAGATCAACATCCGGGGTTTTCAAGAACATCCGGCTACTGGACAATAAAAACTAATTTAGCTTTAAGTGAACCACCATTAATTCTCATTTTTATCTTTAGCTCAAAATAATGTAAGAAAGAAAGGCAATTAAAAAGGCTATTACATTTTAAATAGAGCAGACATTTTGCAGACAATAGTGGAGTATCCTTCAATGGATATCCTTCATCAATATTCGCGTTTCATTCAATAGGCTGTCCTGTTTTGACTAAAATTTCTCACTATAGAATTCTATAAGTTAGTCTCCATCTACTTTTTTAATCAATTCTCTAATTTTCATTTTACTAATTCACGTTTTAATCTAATATTAGACTTTCCTTCTCCAAAATGTTTATTAGAAGGTGACACAAAGAAGTGTTATTAAAACAATGAAAACTTATATCTAAATGTTATTGTTACATAAACAATGTAACCTCAAATAGAGATAGTTTTATCAGTTTCAGATATACGAGACTGATCTCAAAGTTGGGATAAAGCATACTAGGTGAACGCTAATTAAAATTTATTTGATGCTCCTGGAAGAAGCACACTGCAAGATTACAAAATAACTAGTAGGCTTAAGTTTCGCTCGATCTCTTGATGTCAATAATTGGACCAGGAAAGATTATCCTATTTAGAAATCAGACAACATACACGCAACTTCTTCAAGAGGGCTCTTGAAGAAGTAAGACTAAACTAGTCAGGATTCACTCTTATACTTTAATTTTCCCTGTGGTTACTTTGCACGTGCACGCTCGCGCACACACATACATACATACACACACACACCCACACACACACACACACACACACACACACATATATATATATATATATATATATATATATATATATATATATATTATATATAGAAGATATATATGTGTATATATATAGATAGATAGATAGATAGAGATAGACAGATAGATTATATATATATATATATATATATATATATATATATATATATGTGTGTGTGTGTGTGTGTGTGTATTATATACATATGTATGTATATATACTATATTATATATATATATATATATATATATATATATATATATTTATATAGATAGATAGATAGATAGATAGATATATGTTACTTAAGAAATTTAAGAGGGTGTATATCTTATACTGTTTTAAATTGAATGTTTACCAAATTGCATGGAATATTACACTAAAAATGACAAAAAATTATGAA
>NC_090762.1:59608026-59633026 GCF_036898095.1 Palaemon carinicauda | reverse complement strand
ATATATATATATATATATATATATATATATATATATATATATATTCTATAAAAATAACAATTAAAATATAATACCAAAAATAAATCACTCGAAATTTAAATCTGAACTATACCTTATACTAAGACATAATGACCCTACAAAAATTTATACATGCACTTGTTTCACTAGAAATCAATGGCGAGTCATTATTCTTACCATCATTATCATCACATTATTACTATATTTCATAATGATTATCATTGCTATTGTCAGACTTAATAATTTTGATAATGGTGGTCGTAAAAGCCCTTTCTATGAAAAATATCAATAATTCTGAAAATAAACCATATTACAAAACTTATTCCTAACATTATTAATCAGAAACCCAATAAATTGCTATTTCTATACGTATATATCAGTATTTCAGTGACGCTATGCTACCCATTTCTATGAAGCGTTTAATTAAGAATTACATTCTAAAAATGATAATAATTAATAATCTACATGAAAACGCAAAGAAACCTAAAATTTTAGAGAACAGATATATTACAAATGTTCTTAATGAGAAATGATACTGAAACGAACCCTCATCCTTACCATGCTCTCTCTCTCTCTCTCTCTCTCTCTCTCTCTCTCTCTCTCTCTCTCTCTCTCTCTCTGCATTAGATATGTCTGTATGAATATAAAAAACCTCCAATGAATCCCTAATATCATCGATAAAAATCTGTTGTATCAAAAACTGCAAAACCCTTGAGAACCGGTAGCGGATTCTGAGGCTTATCTGAAGCAGGGAGGGAGGGAGATGCTGAGGGAGGGGGTGGGGGGGGGGAAAGAGGGAGGAAGATGCTGAAGGGGGGGGGAGGACAGAAAGGAGGAAGGAGGCTGTGTTTTCTCTCTTGATCCCCCAGACCTCGAAGATGATATCAACAGATCCATTAGTGCTAAATCGACAATCATGTGTTGTTTTTTCCATTAGGTAGGGAAGCGTTTAAGAAGTTGGTTTTGCATCCATTCTCATTCCTTGGTTGGTCTCCTCGGCTCAGAACAATTCGCACTCTCTCTCTCTCTCTCTCTCTCTCTCTCTCTCTCCTCTCTCTCTCTCTCTCTCTCTCTCTCTCTCTTTAAAACACATTTTCTCTCCAGTGCTCTCCTGCAACTATTTATACACACTAAAAGAGCACATTCTCTCTCTCTCTCTCTCTCTCTCTCTCTCTCTCTCTCTCTCTCTCTCTCTCTCTCTCTCTCTCTCTCTCTCTCTCCTTAAAACATTTCTTCTCCCCATTGCTCTCCTGCAACTATTTATACACACTCAAAGACCCCATACTCTCTCTCTCTCTCTCTCTCTCTCTCTCTCTCTCTCTCTCTCTCTCTCTCTCTCTCTCTCTCTCTCCTTAAAACACATTTTCTCCCCATTGCTCTCCTGTAACTATTTATACACACAAGAGCATATTCTCTCTCTCTCTCTCTCTCTCTCCTCTCTCTCTCTCTCTCTCTCTCTCTCTCTCTCTCTCTCTCTCTCTCTCTCTCTGAAAATACTATATTTTTTATCTCTTTCCTCATCTCTGAATATGTCTCTAACTCACTTTTACTTCTCCCCTCTGGGATCCATTCTCTCTCTCTCTCTCTCTCTCTCTCTCTCTCTCTCTCTCTCTCTCTCTCTCTCTCTCTCTCTCTCCCATGAATATTTCCACCCATGCCGTTTAAATGTTCGAATGTTGAACATTCTAACTATAACACGGTGATGGATGTTCTCATCCTTAGATGGTGCATGTTTACAATTATTAATCTTTTTCAGAGTATCAGTTTGTCTTCCTTCCCTAAACTTGATCCGAGAGTTCCTTCCGGTTGGCTGGTCGGAGGGACAAATTCCATCTCATCAAAAGACACTGGTTTTAATCTAATGAATTTTTGCTATTTTGATTTCCTACTGAAGAACCAAATGAAAAGGTAGATATGGAGGATAAAATCAGACTTAGCTACGAAATTTAACATCGTTCTTTATCATCCATAACTAGAAAAGCACTCTGAAAGTGCAGACCTCCGCCACGGCCGCTTGAGTTAAGGTTACGGTCGATCTTTTGCTTGACCTTGAGCTAAGTCCTAGGACATTCAAAATTGAATCACTTCCACGTCTCATCATAACAACTGATCCCTGAAAGTTCTACTACTCTATGAGTAAAGTTGTAGCCAGGAAGTTGTTCAAAAACAAACAAATAACAAACGGACGGACAAACAGGGGCAAAAACATAACGTCCTCCCAAATTCGTTTGCAGAGGTAATGAACCGGAGATACGAAGAAAGTCTTCTGTATCTTTTAACAGACTTACGTCTAATGTTGACAAAATTTTAATAACCACAATGATGTGTGAAATTAATAACCGTCTTTAAAACCACTATATTCGCTAATAACATAGGCAATAAGGGGTTTCATTAGAGCCTATCCATCTGCCAATTCTACTTCTGAACATGGCCCAACCGCTTGATATGCAACGATACAATAAAACTTAACATTAGATACCGTATGCAGATCCAACCACACACACTAGTGTCCGCACCTGTATATATATACAAACACAAACACACACACACACACACACACACACACACACATATATATATATATATATACATAGGAATTTAGCACAACTGTCCTTGTTAGCAGAACACCACAGGGTTTGGAAGTCCTTGCTTACCAGTATGCATGAAATATTACACGAGGTTGGGCTAAAGATAAATAGAAGAAAGACAGAGATGATGAGAACGGAGTATGCAATGGAAGATTAAATATCATTGGAAGGAGAAATGATTAATGAATTGGAATGATCTAAGTATTTAGGAACTATGATCTCCAATACAGGGTCATTAGAATTAGAGTTTGCTGAAATATTGTAAAAAAGCAAATCAGACAATGGGTAGGTTAAGTAAAATTTGACAATCAAATCGCCTGAAATTACATATAAAAATCAGACTATATATCAGTTTAGTGAGATCGGTGTTACTTAATGGACATGAGTCATGGTATGACAATGATACAATCTCCAATAGATTTAGTAGATTTGAGAACAAAACCCTCAGAAGGATATTGGGAGTTGAATGGCAGGACAGGATTAGAAATGAAACTAAAGGAGAGGTTACTCGAGTGCCATATGTGAATGAGATCATGATGAGGGGTAGATAGAGATTGCTTGGGCATGCTCATCGCACTCCCCAGAGAGATTAGTTCACCAAACGTTCAGCTGGGCTCCACAAGGCCCTAGAAGAATTGGAAGACCCAGGCATACATGGATGAGAACTATGAAGCGCAAAGTAGGAGATGATGAATGGAGAAGTATTGAATTAATGCTAAAGATAAAGAAGATTGGCGAAATCTAACCCAGGCAGTTTGCGTCATCAATAGGCACAGGAGATGATGATGATGAAGATGATGAGATTATATATATATATATAATCTATATTATATATATATATATAGATAGATAGATAGATATATATAGAGATAGATAGATATATATAGAGATATATAAATATATATATAGATATATGTATATAGATATCTACTATATATATTGTATTTACAGGCATATGTGTATAATATATATATATATATATATATATATATATATATATATATATATATGTATATATATGTATACTTATAAAGAGAATGAATGTGAAAAAAATCTAAACTATATATGTATATGCAATAAAACTTAACTATAAGATACTGTATACACATCCAACCACACACGCTAGTGAGCGCAAATGTATTTATAAGAACACACATAACACCCCTGCACACACAAATGAATATATATATATATATATGATATATATATATATATATATGTGTGTGTGTGTGTGTGTGTATGTATGTATATATATATATTATATATTAATATATATATACATATATATATATATATATACATATATATATATATATATATATATATATATATATATACACACCAACGAATGGAGCTGTTTCTAGTCCACTGCAATATGTGTATATATATATATATATATATATATATATATATATATATATATATATATATATATATATATATATATATATGAATTAGACAGAAGTACAGGCTACCTAGATTTTAATTTTGACCTCTGGTGAACCTGTAATTCAACAAATCTCGTAAAGTTTATATATATATATATATATATCTATATATATATATATATATATAGATATATATATATATATATATATAAGCCGACATATACATACGTAGAAATATACACACAGCACATACATATTCATATATATATATATATATATATATATAGATATATATATATATATATATATATATACTATATATACTGTATATACATACTTAATTATATATGTAGGTTTTATTTCGTTTCCTCCAATTTTAATGTACTGTAAATACCTACATACATACATACTGTATATGATTAGAAATGCAAAATAAGGATTGCAAGCAAAAGTAACAAAACTAAAACTGAAAATATAATTATAAAAAGAAACGTAAACAAAAAAAGTCGAGGAGATTGGGCATGCATACAGGCAAAACCTACTTTATAATTCCATACATGAATTATAAAATTAATTTTGGTTGTGAAGCATAGACTAAAAATTTAGTAAAATTTGAAAGAACAAATAAGCATATAAACAAAACAAACATCATTGGGAATCTAACAATGATAGTATCAAGTACATTCTTATATACATACCGAACCACGAACAAACGAACAAGCAAATACATACACATACATAAATACATAATTACATGTATACTAAAATACATGTATACTCAATACATATACTTAAATGTATATTCAAATACATGTAATTTAAATACATGTACATTCACATACATGAACTATATATTCAATACATGCATATTCACATACATGAACTGTAAGTACATTTTGTATGTAAAAGTAAAAAAGAAAATATTTACCAATATCAACAAATAATGGGCTAGAGGGTTTTTATGATATAGAAATGATAAAAAAAAGAGGAATGAATAGAAAAGGTACTTTACCACGTAAACCCTAATCTACATCCACGATCAAAGTCCGTGCAAATGTCAATACGGAGTAATACCCGTAAGGAAAGACGGAAGTACCATTGCTCACACATACGTCCTCTTCGGAGAGGCTCAGAGAGAGACAATATTCTTATGCAAAGCAAAGATGCAAAGTGCAAGATTTCGGTTGGATTGAAAGGAGATCTGGGCTTCTGAGAAATGGGATCAGGAGGGATTTAGCTTTTGTTTGTTTTGTTACTCTCTCTCTTCTCTCTCTCTCTCTCTCTCTCTCTCTCTCTCTCTCTCTCTCTCTCTCTCTCTCTCTCTCTACGATTTTTTTGGCGCTCATGTTTTAGGTAAGTTTTTATCTGCGCTTTGTTGTTATGACTTAGCAATATGTGAAATGTATATCGCATAATACATTAGACAAAAATTAAAAAAAAAAAAAACATTATTTATAAAACTGCCAATTTTGATAATAAAGAAATTATATATTTATTATATATATATATATGTGTGTATGTATAGATATACATGCATATATATATATATATATATATATATATATATATCGTATATATCTATATATATATCATATTATATATATATAGTATATATATATATATATTATATATATAGTATATATAGAATATAGATATTTGTGAATATGTATAGATATACATGCATATATATACATATACATACATATATATCCTACATATACATATACATACACCACATATATATATATATATATATATATATATATATATATATATATAATATATATATGGGGAGTGAAATGTGTACGCAGTTGTTAAATGAATGGAGTAGAAGTTACTGACTAGGATACGAACATTAAAGTATATAGTTAGGAAGCTCATACCTGAAGATTTGCTGATAGCCAAAAGAGTAAATTTGTGTGTGTGTGTGTATAGTGGGTGAGTATTCATTTCCCGAGAGACACAAGATATTTAATGACGGCTCAAAATAACGGAGTAAAATTATTTTATATTTTCTTTTAACACATACACACCAAATCACAAGCTATATTTCTAACAATTATGGAAATGAATAACGTACTTTCCTTTTACCGTATCAATCAAACAAGGTTACTATTGCTTTTGTTTGAAGTCAGCACTTTCGTGTAGCTAATCTTTGTTACGTCACGATATAAATTAGTTCTAAATAATCATAAAGAAATGCAGTCTTTTTCTTAGCCTCATCCCAACTAGGGGAAAACAGCCCAATAAACCATAGACCTTACTCATGTGAGGTCAGTTCTAAATATATACATACTAAGTCACTAAGCCGAACCGCATGATCTAAGGATATACAAAAGTGCATTCAGTTAGAAGTTCTCAGTGAAAAAAGGATATTTTCGTACGGATTTTCAAATGTTTTCAGTTCAAACTCAATCCAAAAATATTAGAAATCGATAAATAAAGCGATACCTTTTGAGGACTTGTCTTCAGTGTTATCAGATATTTATTTTGTGACATAATCCTCTATTCCCTTTAGAGTTTCTGGTGTCGGAAGAACTTGCTAATAGATTATGTGCTTGACAGTCTGGTCATTCTTAGTGTCACCGCTTGATCGTTCGATCAACAAATTAAGGAAAATTTGGTCTGATCAGAACCTGAATGGGGGACCATCAGCGGAGGGTAGTACTAACCAAGATTAATTTAAGTCTTCTTTTACATTTGGCTTCTCCCATTGAAGATCACCATAGTGGATCATCTATCTCCATTTACTATTATCTACTGAATAATCCTCTGTCAAATCAACTACTCTCATGTCTGCTCTTGGTTATTCCAGATATCTCCTCTTAAGCCTTCCTCTCCTCCTCCTACCTGGGGCCCCATGCTTAGTACCCACCTCCTTGCATACTCTTCCTCCCTTCTCTTCACATGCCCCAAACCACCTTATTTTATCCCTTGTATTCTTCCCAAACTAATTCACATATGCAATTCCTCTTATAAATTTATTTCTGATCTTATCCTTCCACTGCCCCCCCGTGAAAACCTCAACATTTTTATTTCTGTAACCTCCATCTCTGCTTCTTGATTAAAGGCACGGTCTTCAAACCATACAGCATGGCAGGCTTGCCAACACCTTATAGGTCTTCCCTTTCAGACTTGCCGATATCCTTTTGTCGCATATCACACATGAAGTTCTTCTCCAGCCATTCCACACAACTTGGATTTTCTGCCTTACCTCGCCCATCGCATCATTATATAGTTGATCCTAAATATCTAATTCATTTTACATCTAATGATTTAATACCTTCTATTGTATTATATTTGTATCCTTATTTCCTTTTCTCACTGGGCCATTTTCCCTGCTGGAGCCCTTGGACTTACGCCATTCTGTTTTTTCATTAGGGTTGTGCATAGGAAATAATAATAATAATAATAATAATAATAATAATAATAATAATAATAATAATAATAATAATAATAATAATGCATTTCTGCATCCCCTCATTTACAAATATGTACTCTATCTTACTTCGCTGATTTTCCTTGCCCTCTCCCCTCTCGACGCAACCCTTCGAATTGCAGTTTTTGCTTCAACCTCCTATTTACTCTCGCACCAGATCACTACATAAGTATTTCCTGCAAAGCAGAATAGTAGCATCTGGTTGCCTCTCCCCATAAGATAATGAGGAGTACAGTAATACACGAACACACTATATTGTCTCTTACTTATCAATCCTCTTGCGAGGGGCTGGTGGGAACAATGTTTTAAGGTGGGAGGTTGCTGGTCAAATAAGCCTTTTCCGCTATCCACGACCTACCAAACATAAGCTAGGGCTGAACCATTTAGCCACGGCTGATTACACCTTCAGAAGATGAGAGGTGGGGCACCACATCCATCTGTATATACATATACAGTATGTATGTAATTTACTATAAATATATATATTATATATACATATATACATTTTTGTATATATATATACATACATTATATATCTATCTATCTATCTATCTATCTATCTATATAAAAATATGTGTGTGTGTGTGTTTGTGTGAAAACATATATAAATTATGTTATATATGCATATATAAATATGCACATTATATATATATATATATATATATATATATATATATATATATCTATACATATATATATATACATATAAAGATATCTAGAAATAGGAGCTTTTGTTATACATATAAATCAAAGAAGCTCCTTGAGAGAGAGAGAGAGAGAGAGAGAGAGAGAGAGAGAGAGAGAGAGAGAGAGAGAGAGAGAGAGAGAGAGAGAGTCATCTCAAAGAGGCTGATGGTATGAGAAAATGATTGCACCGTTGCCTAGAGAGAGAGAGAGGGGGGGGGGGGGAATCCATTTGCTTATCCATGTGTAAGTAAAACCCTAATTTGCTTTATTAGGCATCGTTGTCACCCCGGGCGATGAATTGTCTCCATTTGCGGCGCCTACTAAGCGGGGCAAGAAGTACTACTTCGCAAATGGCTTTAAAAGCTTTCCCAGCCTTGATGGCGCCAAACGCTACTTACGCTCTGCTCAGCCCAGCAAAATCTCTTTGCACTCACGGCCTTCTTTCCCAGTTGTTCTAAGACCAGGTTTCTTACTGGGCTGCGTCGCTACTCGCTACCACCTTAAACTTGGAACAATGCTTCGAGCAGTGTTACCAACAGTTTTTCCAGTACAATTTATGACTTTCCCTTCATGCTTACACTGTAGGAAGAAGCAGGAGTCTGGCATCACTTCTGAAATTCTCTTTCACTAAATGCAGCGTTACGAGCTAGGTGGATTAACTATTTTTCCTCCAAGGTTACGAGCAACCCTACACTGAAGAATCCTCGAAGTTACGTTTAGGTATTTCCGAATATTCCGTCAGGCAAAAACCAGTCAAAAACAGTGGGCCAAAATTCTCCAAATCTAAATATCTTTACTAAAGCCTATAGCATTTCCGTGCTTCTGTTGACGTCGGTGAAATTATTAAAAATTCAAACATTTACTGGGGACGATCTGGGGAGGGAGAACTTGGGGGATTGGGTATGGATAGTAAGGGTTGGAGTGAGGTGGGGGGTGGGGGGTGGGGGGTGGGGGGTAGTTCACGCATATCATTTGCGATGCACTTAGCTCCCCTTTTCCTGACTATGCATCAGACACGCGATTCTTCTCTCCATCAACCCCTCCTCTCCTATTTTTTTTCCAATAACGCATAAGAAGTATTTGCTGATGTGCATGGAAAATACTTTAATCTCTCTCTCTCTCTCTCTCTCTCTCTCTCTCTCTGATGCTTTGTTTATAAGGAAACTTAAAAATATTTGAAGTAATCTTCATCAAATACGTAAAGCGGACGCTCTCTCTCTCCTCTCTCTCTCTCTCTCTCTCCTCTCTCTCTCTCTCTCTCTCTCTCTCTCCTCTCTCTCTCGTGAGAAAAACGAAATTCCTTTTTTCTTTGAGTGAACGCCTTTCGGTCCTGTGAAATAAGAGCACTCTTGGTGGACCTTAATGTTTATGCAAGTGTAGACCTAAATGGTATTTTTCCTCTGTTTTGTGAAAAGATAGCGGATTTCTTAGCTGCTAAGTTTTCTGTTATTTTTCGAAAATTAGCAAGAAGTTCTTTTAGCACTGTTGGAGGATCGGTAATGTTACTCCATTAAGTTAATGTGTTTGTAATAGCTGTAGCACTACAGACAACCGCTCAAAATCCATTAACTCCATAGGTTGGCCGGGCACCAACCACCCGTTAAGACACTTCCGCTAGAGTTATTGGATCTTTTGACTGGCCAGACAGTAGTACATTGGACCCTCTTTCTGGTCGCGGCTCATTTTTCCTTTGCCTACACATACGCCGAATTGTCTGGCCTCTCCTTTTCACATTCATCTGTCCCCATACAGCTGACAACACTGAGATTGCCAAATATTTCTTCCTTGCTCGTGGGGTTAACTACTGCAATGTAATTGTTCAGTGGCTACTTTCCTCTTAGTAAGGACAGAAGAAACTCTTTATCTATAGTAAGCAGCTTTTCTAAGAGAGGGGACACTCCAAAACCAAACTATTGCTCTCTAGTCTTGGGGTAGTGCCATAGTCACTGTCTCATGGTCTTTCACTGTCATGGGTTAGAGTTCTCTTGCTTGAGTGTACAATCTGGCACGATATTCTATCTTGTCTCTCTTCCTCTTGTTTTTATGAAGTCTTTCTAGGTTTACATATAATATATCTAATTTGATATTGTTAATGATCTTAAAATATTTTATTTTGAGTGTTATTACTTTTCTTGTAGTTTGTTTATTCCTTGTTTCCTTCCTCACCGAGCTATTTTTCCTGTTGGAGCCCTTGGGGCTCATAGCATCATGCTTTTGCCACTATTATTGAAGCTTAGCTAATAATAATAATAATAATAAAAATAATAATAAAAATAATAATAAATAATAATAATAATATCTTAAGTTTTTGAACGTCTTTTGGCAAAACGTCTAAATAGGTATGCTGAGTGTAATAATCCGTTTCCTAGTTTGCTACTTGGCTTTCTAATAGACCTTGAAGCATGTGATGCCCTTCTTACAATTCCCAATGCTGTGCAGAAATCCATTGATTGTGGTCAGGAAGTAGTTGTGATTGGCGTTGATTTTAGTGCTGCCTTTGACCGTGTCAATCACGAGGCCCTCGTTTTCAAACACAAACATTTGCGAGTCTGTGGGTCTTAGCACCATTACTAAATAATAGATTTCAAAGAGTTATTGTTGATAGGTATCATAGTGAGTATAGGGATGTGATAACAGGTGTTCCTCAGGACAGTGTTTTGCCCCATTACTTTTCATACTGAATTATACAAACTCGCTGTGTAATTTAGTCTAGAAATTAAGCTCGTTGCATATGCAGATGATGGTTCTCTGTATTAATTCCATCTCCTGAATGTAGATCTTGGGTAGAGGAATCCCTCAACAGAGATCTAGCTAAACTTAGTGCATGATGCAAATTATGGGGCATAAAAACTATGATTGTAAGTAGGTCGAGGACAGTGGCTCCGCAACATCCAGATCTCGGCAATGACAATGTTTCTTCAAACTATATGCACTTCCTTTAAAATTTTAGGTGTGATTCTTAATTAGAACTTTACTTTTCAAAACACATTCGGTCTGTTTCCCCTACGACTGCAAAAAAACTTTGGGCTGATTAAGAAAACCCTTTAAGATTTGAGGTGAACAATGTATTCTGAAGAAATGTTTTAATTCTTCAATTATATCTTATTTCAAGCATTATTCTCCTATCTGGTCTTTACCTGCTGCATCTCATCTTAATTTGTTGGACAAATTTGCTGTCTATTAAATTTCTTATTCTTGACCTTCATATCAATCTTTGGCACCATTGTTCATTTCAAGTCGCATAAGATTTTTCATACTTCAGACCATCTTCCCGGACTGTACCATCCTGTACGTAATACTAACTACACAGTTAATTCTAAGTCATGCCTTCACCATCATAAGGCTCAATACTACATAGAATTCTGATTTTAATTCGAGCTGTGACCAGATTGTAGAATGGTCTCTGATTTCCTATTCCCTGGCTGGACAGAAGCTATTGTCTTTGAGTGGTTCCCCCTTTGGGTCTCTGATCCAGAGACATTAGGTATTAAATTATATGGCTTATTGGAATATATATATATATATATATATATTTATATATATATATATATAAATATATATATATATATATATTTATATATATATACATATATATATATATATATATATATATATATATATATATATATATATATATATATATATGCAGTGTATAGGTATTTACATATACATGTGTGTACATATAAAAACGTATATGAAAATATATATGCATTTTATATATAATATATATATATATATATATAATATATATATATATATATATATATATATATATATATTACTAGCTAAGCAACATACCAGTTGAAAAAGCAAGATGTTATAGGCTCAAGCTCCAACAGGGAAAATAGCTCAGTGAACAGAGGAAAAATGGGAAAAGATAAAATAGTGTGCCTGAGTGTACCCAAAAGTAAGAAAAGACCATGGTACAGAGGCTATGGCACTACCCAAGAATAGAAAACAATGGTTTGATTTTCGAGTGGCGTTTTACTAGAAGAAATTCTTGCCATGGCTAAACAGTCTCTTCTGAACAATTATAGTACAATAATCAACCCCTTGAGTGTATAAGGAAAGAGGCTAATGTATAAAGAACAGACCAGACTCTTCGGTGAATGTGTAAAAATTAGCCATAACCAGAGAGTGATCCAATGTAGTCTATCTGGCCAGTCAAAAGACCCAATAGCTCTTAACGGGTGGCTGGTGCTTTGGCAACCTACTACTTGCACTTTATACCTACTATATATAGATGCTATGCATATGTAAATGTGTATGTATATATATATATATATATATATATATATATATATATATATATATATACATATACATATATATACATATATATGTATATATATATATATATATATATATATATATATATACAGAAAACATATCTATATATAAATTTATATGTGTATGGATATATATATACATATATAAAGGATTAGAACATAAGATGGTTACAACTCAAAGAGCTATGGATAGAATAATGATGGGATTAACACTAAGAGGCAGAAAAAGAGCAACATGGATATGAGAACAAACTAAAGTAGAGGATATTCTAACAACATATATTAAAAATAA
This sequence comes from Palaemon carinicauda, assembly GCF_036898095.1. Taxonomy (NCBI): domain Eukaryota; kingdom Metazoa; phylum Arthropoda; class Malacostraca; order Decapoda; family Palaemonidae; genus Palaemon; species Palaemon carinicauda. The sequence continues at coordinate 59,620,325 of NC_090762.1, read as the reverse complement.
ATAGACATGGGGAGGACCTAGAATGAACATAAGAATAACAGAAGGAGCTCCTAGAGATTGGAAAAGAAGCAGGGGAAGAGAAGACGATAGGTAGATGAACTAAGAAAATTTGCTGGTCTAAACTGGCATAGGAAGACCATAAACCAGACGCGAGAGGAAGGACATATCTGAGGACTTCGCCCTTCATTGAATTAGCAACGGCTGATGATGATGGTGAAATATATATATATATACATATATATATATATATATATATATATTATATATATATATATACAGTATACCTGTATATATATGAATATATGTATAATATATATATATGTATATAATATATATATATAAATATATACACACACACATATATATATATATATATATACATATATACACACACACATATATATATATATTATATACATATATATATTATACATATATTCATATATATACAGGTATACTGTATATATATATATATATATATATATATATATATATATATATGTGTGTGTGTGTGTGTGTCTCTGTGTGTGTTTGTTGTGTACGTCTGCTCATGTGTGTGGTTATGTAGCCTACATATTTCTAGATGCAATATTTCATAAGAAGCTTAAAAATTTTTTTCTCACCAAACAGGTTCTCGAAGCCATTTTCGGTTAGGCCATCATCAGACTCAAAATGAAATTTGCTTATACAGAGAAAGAGGCGCATCTCAAAGACGCTTCACGGCGAAGTAAAATTAATGATAAAAACATGTTAGTTCGTGGAGTCACTAAGGTCAAAATCTTCCAGTCAGTCAAGCATATCAGTTAACCTTTCTCCTCGTCCCCCTTATCCAACTCTTAACGCCCCCCCTCCCCCCTACAAAAAAAAAAAAAAACTAGAAAAGAAAATCTACGTAGAGGAAAAATTCGAAAAAAAAAGTAAAATTCGAGGCATTATGATTTTCCTACAACGTTTCTGTCTTCTTTTTTTTCTTTTAGGGAGCAAAATCTCAAAGACTTTTACATGGGTCTGGAATTTCCCTGGAAAGAGTTACAGTGTTGACTAGGATGTCTTAATGGAGGCCGGGGACCCCGTCACCAATCACGGGGTTCCTCGCGCGTGAGGATGGAAGAAGAAGAAGAAGAAGAAGAAAAGCTGATCCTAAGGAAAGGCTCCCGTCGACTCTTTCTAAAGGATTACGCTCTATGGTCTACAAGATTTTTTCTCTCAATCTTTTTTAAAGCCATAATTGTTTTTTATCACTTTCATTCTAGTCTTCTGAAGAGATTTTTATTAATCTAATTTTCTCACTAGTTTTAATATTTTCTTAATCTTTCTTTTTATCAGTTATATCTAGAGGAACATGTTTAATTTTCCCCCAAAACATACAAACAGTAACAGACCCGATGTCGCAATAACTGTACTCTCAAGATAAATACAAACAAATATACTGTAATCAAAATCTTTAAAAAATGTAAATGTAAAAGTACTTAGCTTCATATACCAAAAGTATCATTGTGATATATGTAGACCATAAAGAGCTTCCTTTTTTTAAAGGTTTGAAAGGCCGCTCATGAATGGCAGAGGTAAGGGACAGTGACATTACCCTATCAAACAGGACAATGCCCTACAGACTGACCATATTAACATATGATCAGCTCCCAAGCTCCGTTTCCACCCAAGCTAGGACCAAGGAGGGTCAAACAATGGCAAAGAAAGGGGAGACAAGGCAAACATAGCTCATGACTCACCCAAAAATTTGAAAAATTATAATTGGAAGGATGAAGGGGTGGTCAAAACCATGAAAAAAAAAAAAAAAAAAAAAAAAAAACAGAAATCGGGCAAAACAAGAGGAGGAGAATGCCCCATTCTGTTCGTAGAGGGAAATAACAATCGCTGAATACTTTAATATTTTACAGTTTGCCAAGGATTTGATTTAGGATTAGTACTAAGGCTGAGGAGTCCATTCCACACAGAAGGTAGGCAACCCAGTAGTTGCTCAATGGAATAAATGCCAAAAGAAATTTTATGGCAAAATAAAAGAGGAGACAAGAACAGAGGTAATGTACAGTATAAAGGCTTAAAATGGATGCGGCCACGATTCGAAGGGACGATAGAAATACCTTACAGTAATGTCTACGGTACACAGAGTAAAGCGAACTAGTGGCGCTGACTCCTTTTTTTTGGGGGGGGGGGAGTTAACTTTACAGCCACCTGATCTTTTTGGTTGCACATCAACACTATTTTTAAAAACACGATCATAAATTACTAGAATTTTAAAGCGAGAGAGAGAGAGAGAGAGAGAGAGAGAGAGAGAGAGAGAGAGAGAGAGAGAGCGAGAGAGAGAGAGAGAGACTTTCTCCAACATCCTGCGTCTATTACCTAACTATCCTCCATCTTGTGGAAGTGCTGGGTTGCGTAACAATCGTTAAACCCCATTAACTGTCCGCGGTCAGTCATTCTTCACCAATAATTTGTCTTTCGGCCTTTGTTCATTTCCCTGTTTCTATGCAGTTTTCCATTGGGAAATGCTTCGATATGTATCTTCACAATGCTGAGCATACCAAAGAATAAAAAAAACGTAAAATAATTAATCGTAAGGGAGATAATGATATTCAAATTAGAAATGTTTATAAACTTTGCTTCATATCTCGATAGTTATCATCATTATTACAATAAAAGTTACTACAAATCCGGTTACAACCCTAGAGTGAAAATCAAAATGCTGTGTAAATAATGGCTTCAGACTTTTCTTGATCATATAGTAACTTTCTTAAACAATATTTTAAATTGTGACAATGAAGGAAAGTTTTATCTTTTTTTTCAAATAATTTTTTTTAAAAATAATTCTAAACTTATGGTTTGATCACAAATAGGCCAGATGTCAGATATCAAATATAATCAAGTATACAAGGAAACTATTTCATATGGTCATTTCTTTCTGTTGCAAAGGAACTTCAACACAGTAGTCTTTCACATAAAACTAATATTTTCTTTTTATTTCAATGATCGAGTGTTAAGTCATAAACAGAAAAAAAAAATTATAACGCTAGCGTTATTCCCTGGTGCTATGACAATCTAATAAAAAAAAAAACTATTTTGATAGCCATGGCACACACAAAACCAACTACATACACACCCGTATATATCATATAATATATATATACACACATATATATATACACATATATATATACACATAAACATATATATATATATATATATATATATATATATATATATATATATATATATATATATATACATACATCTACCAAGGCACTTCCCCCAATTTTTGGGGGTAGCCGACATCAGCAAATGAAACAAAAACAAATAAGGGGACCTCTACTCTCTACGTTCCTCCCAGCCTAACAAGGGACTCAACCGAGTTCAGCTGGTACTGCTAGGGTGCCACAGCCCACCCTCCCCCGTTATCCACCACAGATGAAGCTTCATAATGCTGAATCCTCTACTGCTGCTACCTCCGCGGTCATCTAAGGCACTGGAGGAAGCAGCAGGGCCTACCGGAACTGCGTCACAATCGCTCGCCATTCATTCCTATTTCTAGCACGCTCTCTTGCCTCTCTCACATCTATCCTCCTATCACCCAGAGCTTCCTTCATTCCAACCATCCACCCAAACCTTGGCCTTCCTCTTGTACTTCTCCCATCAACTCTTGCATTCATCACCTTCTTTAGCAGACAGCCATTTTCCATTCTCTCAACATGGCCAAACCACCTCAACACATTCATATCCACTCTAGCTGCTAAACTCATTTCTTACACCCGTTCTCACTCTCACCACTTCATTCCTAACCCTATCTACTCGAGATACACCAGCCATACTCCTTAGACACTTCATCTCAAACACATTCAATTTCTGTCTCTCCATCACTTTCATTCCCCACAACTCCGATCCATACATCACAGTTGGTACAATCACTTTTTCATATAGAACTCTTTACATTCATGCCCAACCCTTTATTTTTTACTACTCCCTTAACTACCCCCAACACTTTGCAACCTTCATTCACTCTCTGACGTACATCTGCTTCCACTCCACCATTTGCTGCAACAACAGACTCCAAGTACTTAAACTGATCCACCTCCTCAAGTAACTCTCCATTCAACATGACATTCAACCTTGCACCACCTTCCCTTCTCGTATATCTCATAACCTTACTCTTACCCACATTAACTCTCAACTTCCTTCTCTTACACACTCTTCCAAATTCTGTCACTAATCGGCCAAGCTTCTCTTCTGTGTCTGCAACCAGTACAGTATCATCTGCAAACAACAACTGATTTACCTCCCATTCATGGTCATTCTCGTCTACCAGTTTTAATCCTCGTCCAAGCACTCGAGCATTCACCTCTCTCACCACTCCATCAACATACAAGTTAAACAACCACGGCGACATCACACATCCCTGTCTCAGCCCCACTCTCACCGGAAACCAATCACTCACTTCATTTCCTATCCTAACACATGCTTTACTACCTTTGTAGAAACTTTTCACTGCTTGAAACAACCTTCCACCAACTCCATATAACCTCATCACATTCCACATTGCTTCCCTATCAACTCTATATCCATAAACTCCAGATCCATAAACGCAACATACACCTCCTTACCTTTTGCTAAATATTTCTCGCATATCTGCCTTACTGTAAAAATCTGATTCATACAACCCCTACCTCTTCTAAAACCATATGCATCTGTCCCCCTATCTACCTTTCTATATATAAATAGTTAGGCAGCTATCTATCTATCTATCTATCTATCTATATATATATATATATATATATATATATATATATATATATATATATGAATTACCGTATTTCAAGATAGAGGAGTACTGCAAGGAGTGCTGTGAACCCACTGAGAAAGGAATGACCCCCTAAATGGTGGAAGATGAAGCTCGATATCTTTAGGCCACTGAGGCACTGACCATTGCAACCCGAGTCGGGTCATTCCATTTATTTAAAAATTATCTCTCAGTAGTAGTAGATAGTTACATTGCCACCGAAAAAGCTGTAAATGTCTTCGGATACAGATGTAAACTGTCACACTAGAGAGGGGCACCTAGTGAGAGAATTTTAGGCCCCTTGATGGTAAAAAGTGGCCGCAAACGACAGACAAAATATTCTCCAAATACCCGTGATAACCAAATATTGATAGGAAAATTCAAATTGATAGTATTCTCGGCGTTCTGTGTATTGTTGAAATTACCAAACAGCCAGGGGTATGTTGTTTGCAGCCTCAAAACATTATAGGAATAAAATGGTGTTTCAAGTGTGTGCGGTTGTGATGCAAAAGAGAAGAAATCTTAACAAGTTCTTAATTAATGAGAATATAAATGAAATGTGTATGTGCCTACTGTATATACATATGCATAGACACACACACATTATATATATATATATATATATATATATATATATATATATATATACTGTATACTGTATATATATATACATATATATATATATATATATTTACACATATATAATGTATACTATATATATATATATATATATACATATATATACTGTATATATATATATATATACATATATACATATATATATACATATATATATATATATGTACTGTATATATATATATATATATATATATATATATATATATACTGTATATATATATATATATATATATATATATATATATATATATATGGTATACCTTAGCAATCCATGTTTGCCAACGGTTACATAAGTGGATGAGCAACCTGGTGGCGTATACGAGAACTTTGGGCGTGGAGGAAATGGGCCACTAAATCGCAATGAAGTAACTGACAGGAAGGTGACGGATTGGGTTTAAGGCGATAAACAAGATGTCTCTTCGTCTTCAACTCTTGATGCCTGGCGGATGATCTTACTGCAATTACTATGGAACGGCAGGGGTTACTTGCCTTAGTTAGATAGGCAGTGCGCATCAAAAGGAACTGAATCCTCATGGATATAGTCAGTCTATGAGAAGACTTGTGATATCTATATATATATATATATATATATATATATATATATATATATATATATATATATATATATATATATATATACACACACACACAGTATATACAGTATATATATGTGTGTGTAGATACATACACACACACACACATATAATATATATATGTAAATGCATACATACATACACACATATATGGCAGACACTTGTGGAAAAAAAAAAAAGTGTCGTGACCAATGAGTGAATATCAAAAGAAATTTTGCGCTAGAGTCATTTATCACCAAACTCCTCATTAATTAAGAACAAGACATGGTTCGCCTAAAATTCCTTAGAAATTATAATAAAAGGGTAAAGCGAGGCAGTAAAGATACACCTTTCAATCAAGAAAGTAAACCTCATGAAAATATGAAAATTGATTCGAGGACACACAAATCATAACTTGCATTTATCCCCCTCCCAAAGACCTCTACTCCTCTAACCCCAATCCCCTGGCTTTCACGTATACTTTCCCCTTGATCCCTTTCACATCATTCCTTACCAAAGAGCTTAACTCCTTACTTGCCTTACCTACTACCTCCTCCCACAACCAACTCCCCTCCCTTAATCATTTCAATGGGTTATGGTGGCCTATTGGAAAAGTCCCTGCCTAGCGTTCTGCTGGACGAGAGATTGATTCCAGCTCAAGCTTGATGTTTTATAGTAGTTTCTGCAATCTCACCATCCTTGTGAGCTAAGGATGGGGGAGGGGGTGGAGCCTATAGGTCCACCTGCTAAATCACCAGCAGGAATTACCTGACCTTCCCTGGTCCTAGCTTAGGTGGTGAGAGGGCTTGGACGCTGTTCACATGGATATATGGTCAGTCTCAAGGGCATTGTTACTGTCCCTTGCCTCTGCCATTCATGAGTGACCTTTGAAAAAAAGAGGCTCTCTCTCCAACATGCCCCTTTCCCTCAGTAACTACCAAAGAATTTTCCTTAATATTTCTCTCCTTACTGTGCCCATACCTGGACTTCAAAACACTCTCTCTCTCTCTCTCTCTCTCTCTCTCTCTCTCTCTCTCTCTCTCTCTCTCTCTCTCTCTCTCTCTCTCTCTCTCATGAGTGATGGACTCCCGGATGACCGATGGGGTCTACAGTGCTATTAATCAAGGTAAATGGTGTTGGAATACCTATCATCTCCCGGTTTTAGACTCCAACTCCATAAATCAGGCTAAAGAGCCTCCAATGACTGTTATATAAGTCTCCGATGGTTTCAACAGCTACTAATAAAGGGGTTTGCCTGGCCTCAGTCTCACCCACTTTAGGCTCGTAATGGCTGTCTAACACGCGTTCGCCTTCTACCTAGTCCTCCTATTCCTCTTATATTTCTCCTATCTTCGTTTATCTATGTTCTTGTAACCTGCAATGTAGTAAGTCTGATTATCTGTTGCCTATTCTCTCTCTATCTTTAAGTTCTCAGTAAGAAGTCATCTATTTCTTTCGTCTTCTCGTTATTTTTCTCTCCGATTGCTTCTAATTATTAACTTGTCTATGTCCAACATCCAGCTAGCCATTATGCCCATTTGTCAGTTCTCCGTCTGTCAGTTTGTCTTTGGGGTTCTACCTCGTGTCTTCAGATTCGCCTGCTTCATCTTTGTCTTTATATATCTATCTACAATCTTTGGGATCTTGACTAAATACCTTAGGCTTATTCCTTTGCCTCTCATAGAGAGGCTTGGTAACTGGACATCCGCTTATCATCCATATAAAATTATATATAATGTGTATATAGTAAAGGGTTGAGTTATACTGTAGAGATATACCGAAAAATACAGATAAACATATACTCACAATACATATGCACTGTACACGTATATACAGTATATGTATGTGTGCAGTTGTGTTTACAGCCATAAAGGCAAACAGGTACAATCAGACTTCAATGGAAGAATACACATCTATAAATGCTTTACAAATTAAAAACACTCACATTTGGCATTATTGAAAACAGCAATTGAATCAACAATGATAATAATGATATAATACATGGACACAGAATTATATTGTTAATAATAATAATAACAACAATAATAATAATAATAATAATAATAACAATAATAATAATAATAATAATAATAATAATAATAATAATAATAATGATGATGAACTGGCCTTTTATACACCTACAGTAATCATTGGAGAATGCAAAACAGTAAATAATCACAAATTGAATGATGATTTTGGATAATGCAACATCGTATAACAAGATTTCAATCGAAAATAACATATAGCCTCCACATATTATAAAATATATAATATGTAATATATCAATCTTATGGATCAGAATAAGCTATTTTGGCACAAAATTTTTTTTATTACTTATGTTGCTAAATTGCAAGTAAATACGAATATATTGCAATTCTGCGTATGAATCTGTAAATCTTTTGAGAATATCATTAATGCCATATCCAAGCAGGATATGCGAGATTATCGTCCGTATGTTCATGTCGTAACACTGATGCACAAAGTAATCATTCTATAGATACATTGTTACCTAAAAAAACCTTCAGTATTTGAATGATTTCTTTAGATACAAAAGTTTAAACCTAAAGCATAGTTTCATTTGTTATTGAATAATTAATTAATTAATTAATTAATTAAATAATCAAATAATTAAATAATTAAATAATTAAATAATTAAATAATTAAATAATTAAATAATTAAATAATTAAATAATTAAACAATTAAATAATTATATAAATGAATATATATATATATATATATATATATATATATATATATATATATATATTACTGAAGTTTGTGGAAGTAATAAACGATAATAAAAGCTTATTACCTCCGCCAACGATGTTGAAAGGAGGTTATGTTTTCACACATGTTTTTGAGTGTGCGTGTATCTGAACAGCTTGCTGGCCCCAATTTCAATCGTAGAGTAATGAGATTTGCAGGGATTAGCTGATATGCAAAAAAGCTGAAAATTATCAAATTTTGGAAGTTCAAGGTCAAAGGTCAATGTCACGGTCAAGCAATATGTCAAATTTACGTAATCAGCCATAAGTTTGGACATAGTTGTCACAGAGACTTCAAACTTGCTTCATATTTAAGTATATGGAAATCCTCGCCAATTAATACATGTTAAGGTCAAAGGTCAAGGCCAAGGTCGAGCGAAAGGTCGAGAAATAAGCTGCCGCGGCAGAATTCTGCGCTCTTCTGACTACCTCTCTATTTTTTTCGTCTTAAATCATCCATTACTTTTGTACCAAGACATTTTCTCTTTTATATTTATATCTATTTATGCACAATGTGTAAGTTGCTGTCTTTCCCCTAAGATGTATTACTTAGTCAGCTTAATGCATATCAAAACATACCTAAAATGTTACGTATTTGATTAACTAAAGTTTTTTACCGTTTTTCATATTCCTAAAATTTGAACAACAGTCTCTAGTTACAAGCTCATTTGATTACGGTATTTTCTCTTTTAAGTAAATCACGTATATATGGGATATATATATATATATATATATATATATATATATATATATATATATTTATATATACACATATATATATATATATATATATATATATATATATAAATATATATATTACATATATACATATATATAAATATATATATATATATATATATATATAATATATATAAATATATATATATAATATATATATATATATATATATAAATATATATATATAATATATATATATATATATATATATATATATATATATAAATATATAATATACATATATATATATATATATATATATATATATATATATATACAATATATATATACTGTATAAATATACATACACACGCACAAATCATATACACGTAAGTGTTAATTTTACATAGTTATTCATGTAATACATATATAAAGTATATTCCAGTGTAAAACAATGTACGTAAAAGAGCACACCGCAGTACCTACCTCCAAATATATATATATATATATATATATATATATATATATATATATATATATATATATATATATATATTATATTCATCAGAACAGACTACCACTTTTCACTTGAATTTTAGTAATCCCACCGGATGTAAGAAGAATAATGTCTGCCTAACACGTAAAAAGGAACCACTACTGTCAAATCTTGTGTAATGCACTTAGCCCAGAGCTTTCAGTCTAATGGCTTTGATAAGGTCTAATGTACTTTTGACATAAATATAAGGTAATGGGCTTTGCATCTCCAGTAAGAAGTCTTTGGGAGAGTAAATCCCATATTGCAGGCAAAATGGACGTTAGCCAATCAGATCTCTCGGCCTGCGCCAGGATTTCCATCTTGGGGCGTTTTCATTGGCCGAGACGTTTTCTCTGGGAAATGAGGCTTTGTCAAAAATCACGTCTTTCACACGGTCAAAGTTGCTTTTACGAAGCTGCCTGGAGTTGGCACTTTGCCTTCTTGGGATTTTTTTTTCTTTTTTTCCTTTTTTTGCATCCCATTAGCGATATGTTTTTACGTTAACATCTTCCCTGCAGAAGCTTACCATGCATCTCAGATGTGGGTGAATGGCTGACAGATGGCTTGGTGGTGGCGGTTGGACATGATTGGTTAGGATTGGAAAGGATTGGATATACCCAGTATTGGAGAGCTGGAAGGGATTAGAAGTACCCAGTCCTAAATAGGAATACACATCCTGCACTCCTGTTAAAAAAAAAAAAAAAAAAAAAAATTCTTCTGGAAGATCCCATGTATTACGACGTTCGGTGATGTTTTTCTTAGGGGAGATATGTAGCTTTGTTTATACGTATATGGTAGCTGATTTACCTTATCTTACTTATTTCTGTTTTATTATATGCGGTCATTCTACCCTTGTGTCGTAATAATAATAATAATAATAATAATAATAATAATAATAATAATAATAATAATAATAATAATAATAATAATAATAATAATAATAATACAGGAAGCAAAGAAACATGGTAATTTTCTCCATAGTGGATTTATCGTGACTTTTCCTACTTTTCCTTTCATTTATTCATTCAAAAAGCAGATGATTTTTTTTTATAAACACGGTACAATCTTTTGATATCTTAATCACTACGCCTGTTTATCGCATGTTTCCATAAAAGAAAAAAAATATATATATTTGAAATTGACAGTGAGAAAATTCTAAACTTTATGAAAAGTTTGCTATTAATAATCGATAAAGTTTTGTGTAGTATTTACATATCCATCCACTGATACAATTCTGGACATGATATAATGGTATTATTATTATTGTTAATTGATAAGCTACAACCCTAGTAGGAAAAGAAGGATGCTATAAGCCCAGGGGCTCCAACAGGGAAAATAGCTCAGTGAGGAAAGGAAACACGGAAAATGAAATATTTTAAGAACAGTAACATTAAAACAAATATATCCTATATAAACTATAAAAACCTTAACAAACAAGAGGAAGAGAAATAAGATAGAATAGTGTGCCCGAGTGCACCCTTAAGCAAGAGAACTCTAACCCAAGATAGTGGAAGACCACGGTACAGAGGCTCTGGCACTACCCAAGACTAGAGAACAATGGTTTGAATTTGGAGTGTCCTTCTCCTAGAAGAGCTGCTTACCATAGCTAAAGAGTCTCTTCTACCCTTACCAAGAGGAAAATGGCAACTGAATTGAAATTTGACTGAATAAACAGACGCATTGGTACTCACAACCAAAAAGGTCTGATTATGTAAAAACCAGTTTGCAAGTTTATGGATTTACTGTTGTTCAAACTCTACAAAATGGTCTTTTCACCCAAAACCGTTCGGACCAAAGCTCCCTTGAACATCTGGTGGGTATGGAGACATCAATCCTTTGCCAAAATTGGCTCATGTCCCTCAAAAAATGTGTTTGGAAATTTGTAGCAGAGAAGACGAAACAGAGAGTGAGAATCTCTCCTTCTCCTCATTTATTTATTTATTCATTTATTTGTATATTTATTTTTTTTTTTTTTTTGGTCAAAGAATGTTTCAGCTACCCATAACTCCATATTTTTTTTTCATGCATATCTAATAAATCATTATCTCATTCTTGTGTCTTTTTAATTTTTGTTTTTGTAGAGTGGCGATGTAACCATAATGGTTAAACCATTAGCCAAACAAAAACTAACGTCACCATCTATGTTTACAGTATTTGCAAGAGCGAAGTAGAGATAAACTAAACAAACGCGCCAGACTAATGCGGATTCAAATGTTTCAACCCATAAAAACCGTAAAATATTATTATGTGATCCGTAGCCTACGGGCCTAACTCTTATCCAATCGTCCCTAGCAATAAAAGGCGTTGATTTATCGCATAT
>NC_090762.1:59580526-59600526 GCF_036898095.1 Palaemon carinicauda | reverse complement strand
AAGCTCGATTTCTTCATGTGGGAGTCTATCCACTCCTCGTATCATTTTAATTGATTAAAGCTATTTCTTGTTTTATAGAACTTCAGGTTAATAAGTAATTTCTATAACTTACCACATAATGATAGGGATTTCAATATGGTATTTGCTATATAGATTATTGGCAAAACTCAAGTTTTTAAAATTATATAGAATAATGTATTTACAAAAATACAATGATTATGCCACTGAACTTGCTGCTTGATTAATTAATAGGAGAATTAGGGAAATCAGATGAAAAATGTCATCACATTCAATAAACTATCACCGAGGCAAATTAAAAGCTGCATTTAAAATTTCATGGATGAAGCATAAAAGATTTTTTTTCATTGTACATTATATCATGAGATGTAACTAAACTTCAAGCAGACAAGTCAAATAATAGATTTAAAATTTCATGCCTTCTCTCATATCTCCCAAATGAAATAAGCATCTAATATATTTCTTCATCTAATAACAAGAAAAAGAAACTTCCACTACTTTAGCACCAAGATTTCATCTATTACATGAAGATTTGCTGATAGTTCAGCGAGCATCATTTTAGCTAAACCTTCCCCATGATGTAAGAGCCTAAATACATATCTTTGGAAAAGTTTTATGTCAAATTTCTATTGGCATAAACATACTAAGCTAAAAGCTGTTGCTCGGAGAGTTACGCATCAACTGAAAACCAATACAAGCTGACCGTACAAGAAGCCCTTTATTGTACAACCCAGGAACACAAATCTGCACTCTTTGGTGTACGCTTTGCCCAGTTTCAATACCTCCCATGTTACCTAAAGTTTTTGAGAGTCTTTTGGTAAAACATCTAAATAGGTATGCTCAGGGTAATGCAGTTTGGCTATTGCAAAAGCCCTATGGAGCGTGTAATCCCCTTCTTACAATTTCCAGTGCTGTAGTCTACAGAAATCCTTTGATTGTGGTAAGGAAGCTCATATGATTGGTCTTGAATCATAGTACTTCCTTTGACCATGTTAATCATGAGGCCCTTGTTTTCAAACACACACACACATATACGTACATACATACATACATACATGTATAGATATTTTATATATATATATCTATATATATATATCTATATATATATATATATATATATATATATATATATATATATATATATATATACGAAGATATCTATAGATTTTACAGGATAGTTAAGGACAGCTGTAATAAAAATCGCATTTGTATTGATCTTAGGTGTACAGAATATATCCGGGTTGTTGTGTTGGTTGATATTGGTGGTATCTTAGTGCTCGGAGAGGGAGATTTAATATTCTCTCTCTCTCTCTCTCTCTCTCTCTCTCTCTCTCTCTCTCTCTCTCTCTCTCTCTCTCTGGACCAGGCTCCTCGGAGACTGCAATTCCTAGTCTCCTGCGAAACAGATTTATACGTTTCAATTTATGCCTCGACAACAGAGTTGCAAAGAAGAAAACATTTTTGTGGTGGGTCTTCGAACCTCCTGGCACCTTTAGAGAAGTGTGTCTGGGGCTTGCGTATTATTGTGGCCTTAATGTCGTTTCTAAATGCCAGAGAGAGAGAGAGAGAGAGAGAGAGAGAGAGAGAGAGAGAGAGAGAGAGAGAGAGAGAGCTCTGAAAGCTTCTATGCTTCATAATAATAAAATATTCATGCGCATATATTATGTCCACGTCTGGAACGCATCTGCAAACCGATGGGAAATTCGTCTTACTTCGAAACTATTTATTTTATCTTCTCTTTTCTTTCTTCCTTTTTTTCGGGGGAAGTGCTTAAGGGGGGAGGTCTCTTCCTAATATTTCTGAGTAATATTACTATTATTACTACTATCACAACTACTACTACTGGTATAAAAATAAAAGAATAGCTTTCCATTTAACGTTCTCAGTGATCATAAACATGCTATAAAAACTATTATTATCGCTACTATCAATATCACTCAACACACCATAAAAATTCCTCCCTTCTTCTCGTTCTCCCAAAGGACTAGAAATAGATAGACCTTAACACTACTGCCACAGCTTTTTTCTACTTTACTCACAATGGAGCTGAAGGTGTAACGGGTATATCTATAGATACGCTCTCTCTCTCTCTCTCTCTCTCTCTCTCTCTCTCTCTCTCTCTCTCTCTCTCTCTCTCTCTCTCTTTAAGGAGACCATTAAGTCACACCCATGTATGTCGTTCTTGTACTCTTCAGCCATATTCTGCTCGGTTGTACCTTGAAATCGGATAGTAAGGCTTCCTTTTTTAAATCAATCTTTTCTTTATTTCCCTTACCTTTCGTTGTTCGTTTTGCAATTGCATTTCCCGCTGTAACGATTCTCTCTCTCTCTCTCTCTCTCTCTCTCTCTCTCTCTCTCTCTCTCTCTCTCTCTCTCTCTCTCGGAGACAAATTTTTCTTATAACCTTTGAGTGTAGTTCTGTAGTTGTTAATATGATCTCACTAAAGAGGTACCCGTTTTTCGTCAAGTCGGGACAGGAATGGAGTGGGATAGTTACACTACCCTAAAATCATATTCACACATATACAGTGTGTGTAAACATATATATATATATATATATATATATATATATATATATATATACATATATGGATATGATTTTAGTGTGTGTGTGAGTGTGTGTGTGTGCGCGCGCGTTTAACCTATGTATGTGTCCTATCTGCGTGGCTCAAAGCCCATAACGCGAATATTAGGGGCTGCGTTTAATGAAAAATGTTAACCCACCCCCAAGTTCATCAAGCGACAGACCGAGACCACACTTTGATATAGTTTATATAAAATTGGGGATGGGAACTGGGGACTATGACATTTATCCTTAATATCTTACCGAAGTACCAGGAGCCTAAAATCTTAGGGTATCACACCTATCAATGTGAAAAGTTGTGCACGGTAAGAAAAAAATGGAACATTAACAGCTATACTTAATTATATATATATATATATATATATATATATATATATATATATATATATATATATATATATATATGCAGACTGAGAGAGGTGGGTGATCAGGCGAAGTGCCTTATCGGAAGAGTAATATTACCCAACTCAAACTCTTAAATTATTTGGAACCATCTCATTGCCAGCAATGAATCACTGGTTACATAATTCAAGTTGAGGATAGAGGGGGGAGAACACGCAATGGACAGTTTGGAGGTCAAATCGAATACCAGTTCAAAGCAAAATAAAAACATACATTTCACTTGAAAGATCGGTGTTGATTTAAGGGCACCAGTCGTTTTACATCACTGTAATAACTGCTGCAAAATTTCTTGCCTTTCCGAATAAAGTATTAAAAGCATTTAGGGTTGTGGTAGCCGATGTGGTAACGTCCTTGATTGGTGAATGTCAGACTGAGATTCGGAGTCCCGCTCAGACTCGTTAGTTTCTTTGGTCGCTGCAACCTCACCATCCTTGTGAACTAAGGATGGGGGTTTTGGGGGAGACTAAAGGTCAATCTTCTGAGTCATCAGCAGCCATTGCCTGCCCCTCCTTGGTCCTAGCTTGGGTGGAGCGGGGGCTTGGATGCTAATAATATATGGTCAGTCTCTAGGGCATTGGCCTATTGGATAGGACAATGTCACTTTCCCTTGCCCCTGCTATTCATGAGTGGCCTTTAAACCTTCAAGCCTTTAAATGGCAGCAGCTTATAACAAATGTAGCGATTCGTGAGGTAACAGAAAAGACTTTGTGTGTGTGTCTACGTGTGCGTGTGATGTGTGTGTATGTGTAAAGAGGATCTAATAGTTTCTTATGTAAACGATATAGTTAGATTATCTAGATGGAGATGGGTGGAACATATTCTAAGAAGGGAAGATAGTCCAGGATGAGCCTGAATGGAAGCCACTGGGCAGTAGAGGACGAGGCTGAGAAATAGAAACATGGTTGATGACAATGCACAGGGAAGCCGGAATCGAGAACTGGGTTGAGCTCATAGGTGGCATTGAGGCACTATGTATCCCGTGGGTGCCAGAGAATTAAGTTATATACAGTATATATATATATATATATATATATATATATATATATATATATATATATAAATATATATATATATCCACCTCCTACCTCTTTCCTGACTACCTCTCGGAATATTCCCCTCTCCGGGGTAAGACTACTCCCCCTCCCCCCTTCCTATGGACGGGGGGTGGGGGGGGGAGACCAAGTAATCATGCGTTTTGCAATGCCGCTCTGTGTAACAGGAAAGACTTTGTGTGTGTGTCCGCGTGTGCCTGTGATGTGTGTATTCATGTGTAAAGAGGATCTAGTCGTTTCTTATTTTTTACATGTAAGTAGGTAAGAAAAATTAGCCCATCAAATAATACAAATCATTCTTTGCCTGTATCAAGACAACATTACAATTCCATCCTCAACTAAGATAGAAAACAAAAACAAAAAAGTTTTATTTTGGATCGATCATCGAGTCTCTCTCTATCTCTCTCTCTCTCTCTCTCTCTCTCTCTCTCTCTCTCTCTCTCTCTCAGGGAGCGTAAATTTCAATTCCATTATTCTTCGAGGCCTCTGTCATTCCCCCTTTCGCTAGCGGCGGTTAGAAAAATGGCAAGTCTTGATTCAGGAAAAGCCACCTGTTCCCCACCTCCGTTCGTCTCCGTGTCTATTGCTGATGTGCTTCTATTTCTCCAATAAACTCGATTTTCAGTCTTAGCTTACACTCGAGCGCCAAAAACGCAGTTGCCAAGGCGGCATTTTCACAATTCTTCGATTATCTTTAATTCTCCCATTATCCGTCCGTGGGTTCGTTACCTTCTCATATTGGCTAGGAAATCATTCCATTAATATTTATAACAGATAGAAACAGTACAAGCCATTTACAATCACGTTTAAAGAGAGAATTGACTAAAGAGGCGAGATAGGAGAAAGCTGGGTGGAGCTCGCGAGACGAATAAACAAATGCATATCGCAGAAAAGAGTCAGGGCGAATACAAAAGAGCATTAGAGGAGTTACGCAGGGGGATCGTGTTATCGATATTCGTTTGATAGATTGCGGATCTTGTTTGGTGGATTTTTCGTCGAAATTATCCGTAGTCGGAGGCAGGAGAGGTATTGGATTTTTGCCATTATAAGAACCTTATGCGTAAAAGGATACACATTAAGCCACGAAGGAAATTACACGGGGATTAGGCTATCAGTTTTAATAACCTCTTTCAGACACGACGAAAAAGATCAAATTCTACTTCTGTGAACGCTCTCTCTCTCTCTCTCTCTCTCTCTCTCTCTCTCTCTCTCTCTCTCTCTCTCTCTCTCGCGACTGACTCTTAATGCTCAGTCGACATCGGGACCCAGCTGGAGATATCTGAATAGGTTTTTCTTTTAAAAATGTAGATTTACTATTGACGAGTTTGTCAACACTAAAATCTATCAAAAGATAAAGAACAATAAAATAAGTTACTGTTATGAATTAGAAACCATAGGTAGATGTATGGTTTGAACTAGATGAAATAGAAAGGTTGTATATAGAAAAAATATCATTATGAAAAGATATTGTAAAAACTAAATATGTAGGTATAGAATAAATGAGCTGAAAAAAAGGTGCTAATCCTATCAGGTCACGATAACGTCTGGAAGTCACTACAGAGAGAGAGAGAGAGAGAGAGAGAGAGAGAGAGAGAGAGAGAGAGAGAATATATATAGCAACATATGCAGCCGATTCTAGTCCACTGCAAGATAAAAGCGTGGACATGTCTTTATTCAAGTTTGGGGTTTGGCCAGTTTTCTTCACCACGCTGGCCAGTCCAGACACAGCTTTGCTGATCATTGCAAAAGGCAAACCCTTTTACCACGTTAAGGATCTCCACTCGAAAAGGGATATATATATATATATATATATATATATATATATATATATATATATATATATATTTTTTTTTTTTTTTTTTTTTTTTTTGAGCAGGTAAACCTTACCTGGGTGAACAGGTTTGTGCATCGCCTTGATTACTACTTAGAGCCACCCCTGCATTTGTTGTTGTTGTATATATACATACATACACAGTACACACACACACACACACATATATATATATATATATATATATATATATATATATATATATATTTCTGAGCGGGTAAACCTTAGCTAGGTGAAAAGGTTTGTGTAACGCCTTGATTACTACGTAGAGCCACCCCTGTATTTGTTGTTATCGTATATATACATACATATACAGTATAAATATATATATATATATATATATATATATATATATATAAGTACATACATACATACATACATACATACATACATACATACATACATACATACATACATACATATATATATATATATATATATATATATATATATATATATATATATATATGTGTGTGTGTGTGTGTGTGTGTGTATATATACATGTATATAATCTTAAATAATTTAGCTTATTCGTAATTATTTAGGGAAAAAACATGACTAAAAGTTCAAAAAACAATTAGCAAACAGATAAAGAAAGGTTAGTCAGTCCCAACTATTTATCTCGACTATTTAGTGAGTATTGAAACTTTTTACTGGAATGAATATAAGTAGGTAATCAGACACTATAACTTAAACGAACCTCAATTCACGTACCAATCTTTTAATTTCAGAGAACACTGCATTCTGCCTACCTTCATAATTTGAGAAACTACTGGTGTTATGAAACACTTCATATTGAGAAGCAACTGAAGAGGAATCACTGATGTTGGATACTTCTGGTGGTAAGTAATCGTTTTTCAGTTCATATCTTTAATGTTTGACTTAATAAACGATACATAATAAAAGATTGCCTTTTTATTTCGTCCTTGTGAAATTGAAAATATCAATCTTATTAACAATATACTGTGAGAAAATATGGAAGAATATTTAAGTGCTCAGAGACTGACAAAAAAAAAAATGGAAAATAATAATAAACAGAAAATATCTTATTTCAATTTTATATTTTCTGAATCTTATACGTAAAAAAATTATTTATAATTTACCCTAAATGTTCACAAACATTTATGAAAAATGCACTATCAATTCTGGGTCTTCTGAAAAATATTCTTCACAATAATGCATTGAAATTTGAAGGGCAACCGTGGTCTCATCACATTATCATAGTAATTGAGGATACTGAAGAATCCTTAGCTGATGGGCCCGTGGGTATTAAAATTGAGGGCGAAATCTGCAGACACAGAATTTATGACTAATTTTAAACAGGGTAAAACAACTTTTGGATCTGCCTAGGGTCTACGGGCTGAGCTATCAGCAGACATTGTCTGGCCCACCCTAGTCCTAGCTTGATGGAGAAAGGACTTGAGCGCTGTTCCTATGTATATATGGTTAGCCTCTAGGGCATTTTCCTGCTATGGCTTTATCTCTGTCCCTTGCTTCTGCCATTCATGAGCGACCTTTGAACCTAAATGTTTCAGCTTAACATCTTTAGAGTTACCATACCTTAATGTGCCATAGTTTGCAAATGGACCGAAACCCAAAAGCTAAAAGTTTGCTAATATAGGAAAATTAAAAAAAATGCGTCTCGTGCCACATTCACTACGACAGTTGAGAATTAACACACTATGGGTAATATGGTGTGTTTGGTTAACTACAAAGAAAGGTTGATTTTGGATTTAAGGGAACATATTTACACTACTTTCACTGAACAGATAGCAAATCAGTCGATACTCGGATGTAAGTCAAGATCAGCAAGAGTCCTACAGCGCTATTTTCCTTGATCTTATAGCATCTCGAGTTTTCCAACTACGGTTGTAGCTTACATAATAATAATAATAATAATAATAATAATAATAATAATAATAATAATAATAATAATAATAATAATAATAATAATAATAATAATTACCTGAGATCCTACGCAAAAGATAATCATATTTTGGGGGAAAATTAAGGCTACCTTCACACCTAGAGTAATAGCAGCAAGATATCTAGGGACAATTCATAATCTTAAAGACTGTGGTTAACTTTCCCCGTGGGAAAGTCGGGCAAATTCACTCACTTTGAGGACTGACACAAGAACAGGAACTTAGAAAGAACACAATTCTGTTGAAAATGGCAACACAAATTACTGTAATTCTATCAATATAAATTGTGATAAGAGAAAATGGCCCAGGGAATGACGTAATAGTCGATAAAGTGAGAAGTTGCACATCATTTTATGGTTAAAGGAATGTTAACTTATGAAACAGATTCTGCAAAGAAAACTATATAATAGACGCTTCTGATGCAGATCAAGAACTACACGTGATCTCAAGTACGGTGACTGAGTACGAAGGGGACTCACATTCTAGGGAAAACTAACAGAATAAATAACCAAATTCTTGTCAATTAACTCTGATATGACATTCCCGCTGTGATAATTGGAGAGTGATTACACCAAACACTGACAGGTTTTGTTGGGAGTCCTTGGAGGCTGATTTATGTTCAAAGGGAACTGCTTTATGTCCAATCATTGTATAAATTAGAAGGAATCTCTTCTTCCCCGAGGCTTCAGAGTGTAATCTATAGAAATGAATTACTTGAACGTTCATGAGGAATAAGAACTGAAATTAATGAAACCTTCAAAGGAGGTAAGTTCATAAACCTTAGGTTTTGGCAATTATATATATACATATATATATATATATATATATATATATATATATATATATATATATATACAGTATATGCAGTATATATATATATATATATATATATATATATATATATATATATATATATATATATATATATATATACATATAATGTGCACGAGCGTTTGTGTGTATATACGTTTTTGAGAAATAATCAACTAAAGAAATAGCTAGTGAAAAACACAGTCTCATTAAAGGAAACCAAAACTAGTCATTTGAGAGAGAGAGAGAGAGAGAGAGAGAGAGAGAGAGAGAGAGAGAGAGAGAGAGAGAGAGAGAGAGGCAATCTGGAAAAAAGCCTGTTGAATACCAAGCAGACCAGTCCGAAGCTTAATGCTGCTGCTGTTGGCAAAGGGACTGTTTGGGCTACTCTAGCAAATTGCAGGTTGCTCATCCAGCCCCTTTTCAATGCTAATTTCCGGACCTTGATAGCAAACCGGACCTTTCTTGTCCATCATTTGTGATTTGCCAATACGTCACCGGTTTCTTTTTATCATCAAGCAATGGCCTGACTGCTGCTACTCTTCTTCTTCTTTTTCTTCCCATTGCGTCGCCTTTGTTGTTCTCTTTGTGAACAAGTCGAGTTCAAAAAGAAAATTCTGTGTTTTTGATATTCGCTCCATTTTTATGAAGATTGGTTTATTCTCTCTCTCTCTCTCTCTCTCTCTCTCTCTCTCTCTCTCTCTCTCTCTCTCTCTCTCTCTCTCTCTCTCTCTCTCTCTTCACAATGTGAATGATTATTAAAAGTGAACATCTGATGGTTTAAGTGTTTGTATGCGTGTAAATGTAATGTGTGTATGTATGTATATATACACACACACACACACACATATATATATATATATATATATATATATATATATATATAGAAATATATATATATATAGAAATATATATATATATATAGAAATATATATAGATATATATATATATATATATATATATATATATATATATATATATATATATATATTATATAAACTGTGGTCAGTGTTCGTATGACTGACCTTGATTTTAGTGCAGCCTTTGACCGTGTTAATCATGAAGCCCTCTTTTTTAAAATTCAAATGAGAGTTGGTGGGCCTTTTCTTATTATCAATATTGAATTTTCAAGTAATTGATTGCAATGAGTAGTTGTTGATGGGTACCATAATGATTATAGGAATGTAATAATTGGTGTATCTCAGGGTAGTATTCTTGGCCCATTACTTTTCATATTATTTGCAGTATTTGCATGATATGTGGTTTGGCCTAAAAAGTAACCTTGTTACCTATGCAGATGATGCTACTCTTTTTGCACATATTCCATCTACTTTATGTAGATCCGTGGTTGCTGGTCTCTTGTTAGAGATTAGTTAAAATTAGTGCATAGTGCAAATTATGGGATATGAAGTTGGACCCTAACAAAACTATTAATATGATTTTAAAGTAAGTCAAGGACAGTGGATCCTCAAACACAGTTCTTTTTCATTAAAAAGTTTCTTAAACCATATAAAACAATTAAAATCCTAACTGTGATTCTTAACTGCAAATTTACTTTCGAAAAACACATTCTGTCAATTTCTTCTTCAATTGCACAAAAAATTACTTATTGAGAGGAAGAGTTTCGGTTATTAATCTATCCTTTACAAAATGCCAACTCCCGACTTATGTTCTTGGATAAAATCTTACCGACTATTAAATTTCTCATCCCTGATGTAGATATAAATCTTTGGCCCCGTCGTTCAGTTAGTTCCTTATGCATATTACATAATTTTTCATAATTCTGTCCATCCTTTGTAATGAGATCTTCCCAGACTGCACCATCCTGAATGTAATACTAGGTAGGCAGTTAATTCTAACACCCTTGCAAAATACAAATTCAGCATTTTAGAAGCTTTATTCCAGCTGTGACAAGATTGTGGGACGATCTTTCTAATTTCGATGAAATTTTAGAAGTACAAAATTACTACATATGTTTTTATGTTGAACAGGCTGACACAAGTCTCTCTTCATAGTTTAATTAGGACAGACCTACTTTAACGTTGTTACTGATCTTTAAAAACTTTACATATTTTATTCATCACTTCTCATATACAGTCTATTTCCTTACTTCCTTTCCCCACTGGGCTACTTTCTCTGTTGGAACTCTTGGACTTTTAGCATCCTGCTTTTTCAACAAACGATTTAGGTTAACTAGCAATCAAATTAGTAGTATACGCAAATATACATACTTACACACACAAATATATATACTGTATATAATATATATATATATATATATATATATATATATATATATATATATATATATTTTATATATATACATATATATATTATATATATATATATATTATATTATATATACATATATATATATATATATATATATATATATATATATATATATTATACATATACATATATATACATATATTATATATGTATTATATATAAATTATGTATACATACATATATATACATGTATATATACATTATATATTTATATATATTATATTATATATATACATATATTATATATATATATTTTATATATATACATTATATATATATATATATGTATATATATACATATATATATATATGTATATATATACATATATATATATATGTATATATATATATATATATATATATATATATATATATATAAATTATATAAGGAAAACAATGAAATACATATAATCAATGCATATGGTAACAAAAGAAATAACGTATGCAGTTGAAAAACAGTACACGAATAAATGAGGCGAAATGCATGCAAGAAAATACACCCCCAAACATAAAGTCGAACAGGAACAGATTAAAGACCTAATTCCCTCATTCAGTGGTGATAAAGATCAAGCATTAGCGCAGCATGACTCTAGGAAAAGGGGTACACCGGACGTGACATCTTCGGTGACAACAACGTATTTACCCAACATAATTGTAACATGCACGACTTAATGCAAATTTAAAATACAGGAAACTACACTACAATCATCCCGGGAAATTGCTGCTATCTGTACACTAAGGATCAATTAGGAGTCCTAAGTGGTAAAATGCAATGCTCGGGAGTGGGTTTTTTCAGTGATAAAATCTAAAGAATCTACTGTACAGTAATTGCAGCATGGAGTAGTAATGAGAAGCAAGCATAAGCCAGTATACTATAAACTGTATAATGATGTGCACTGTCATGTTATTCGTTATTCATCCTTCGGAAATACAGGAAGTCAATTGAATTAACTGTAATCTGTAAACTAGTAGTAAAATATTCAATATAAATACCTCACTGTGAACTATTGCCCATTTCTCTGTGCAATAATAGAGCATTGCATCGGTGTAAATTGTGAAATTACATACTTTGCACAAACCACCCACAAGATTCAAGATATGATTAACAGATAAGATACTGCTAACTTGGACATATTCGAGAATAAGTTCAATCGTATCCTCTCTTCATCTACTGTGGATATAATACCTTGATGCATAAACGGAAACTGTTCACCTTTTTTGTTCGATCGATAATGCAGTAATAGAATCTATGTTTAGTTATGTTCGTTAAACATAATTGCAGTCACGAACAGTCTTTCCGGTCATACTAAAACTGTCATCTATGCCAGGGGCATCCAGTGATATTCATGCCCATAAAGATAATAAAAGCATCTCTCTCTCTCTCTCTCTCTCTCTCTCTCTCTCTCTCTCTCTCTCTCTCTCTCTCTCTCTCTCTCTCTCTCTTCCTAGAAGGAAGGATGCTGTTCTTTTGATAATGGGATAATGGAAATAATTGTAAATATACATCATCATCTCAGCAAAGTCGTTATTGAAGACACTATAAGCCCACGAATATCATAAGATGCCTAAATACTCAGCGGAAAGGCAGAGTCCTATAAGAGATTTGAATATTCAATCATTGCATAAACAAGCAGTCTTGGAAATGTTTGCCTCTTACGTAACATACACATTCACCCATTAAATTAACTGGACATACACAGAATCCATAAAATGCTTGTCCCCATATGTTGCCAAGACATTTACACAATTAAGTAGGTGAAGGAACATGGAATCCTGAAATTGCTTGTTGTCTTATGTAGCCAAGCCATTAACCAAAGGAGTTGGATAAACTGGGAATCAAGGAAATGTTTGTACCCTTACATAGCCTAAATATTGATGTAACTAGACAGACATTGAATCCTTGAAATGTTTACAACCTTGTGCAATCTGGACATTAAACAATCAAAATAGCTAGACCAGAGCCTGGAATCCAGGAAATTTTGGTTCCTTTACATGAACTAACGATTTACAATTGAAGCAGCTGGTTGACCTTGGAAAAATGAAAATGTTTATTGCCTTACATAAACAAGACATTTATCTATTTTAGTAGCAGGAATCCTGGAAATATGAGTTCCCTTACGTAACCTACTAACTTACCCAATGAAGTAGTCGGACAAACTTGGAATGCTTATAAAGTTAGTCCCCTTATATTACCTGGCATATGCCCCTTTAAGTAGCTAATCAAATATGGAATCCTGGATATGTTTCTCACCTTATGTAACCTAGACATTCATCAATAGAAGTAGAGGGGCGAACCTGAAATTTTGGAGATACCCCCCCTTATGTAATCAAGATATTAAACAGATTGAAGTAGAGTGACAGACCTGGAATTCTGGAAAAGCTTGTTTCCTTATGTGATCTGGAAATTCACTCAATTAAGTAGCATGACAAACCTGGAGCCCTGGGAATGTTTGTCCCCCATTACATGGCCTAAGCATTCACATATCAAAACAATTGAATCAACTTGGATTAATAACCTAATTTGCCCCCTTGTGGTCTGGATATTCACGCACTGAAGTAGCTGTTAAAACCTATAACTTTGGTAGCCTATTACAAACGTCCCTGCCTGCGATCAGCTGGGCTGGGGTTTGAAACCTGTTCAATCTCTATAGTGTCTTGTAGTGTCTGCAACCACTCCCTCTCTGGTCCTACCTAGAGTGGAGAGGGGGCTTGGGTGCTGATCATGTATATGTATTGTCACTGTCCCTTTTCACTGACATTCAGGAGTAAACTTATGTGAACAACAGATTTGCTCATTAGAACTGCACAAATCTGAAATTATCGGTCCCTTTATGTGACCTAGACATTTACTCATTGAAGTTGCAGAACAAACCTGGAACCCTAGAAATGTTGGTCCCCATGGTTGACCCAGATATTCACCTATTCAATTATTTGGATAAACCTGGAACCTTTGAAATGTTACTTCCCTTATGAGACCATAGAAGTGCCTAGCAAGCCCGGAATCTGGAAAAATAAATTGTTTCCCTTACGTGACAATTCACCAATTGAGGAAACAGCATAGATCTGCAGCCATAAAATTAGTTTGTCCTGTTATATGAGGAAGTATGTTTAGAAGTAGAAGGATGGATGTATTGGCCTTGTGTGAGACAAAGATGAAAGGAAAGGGTGAAGTGATGTTTGGTGAAATGTCTGGTAGAGAGTCTGGGATTGAAAGGGGAAGAGCGAGAGAGGGTGTGGCTTTATTGCTGAGTGAATGGATGACAGGTAAAGTAGTGGAATGGAAGGAGATAGCATCTAGGTTAATGTGGTTAAGGGTTAGGTTGGGTAGGGAATGTTGGGCGTTTGTCAGTGCGTATGGGCCAGGTAGTGAGAAAAGTGAAGAAGAGCGGAATGAGTTCTGGAATGAATTAACTAGGTGTGTAGAAGGACTGGGTAGAAGGAATTATGTAGTTGTTATGGGTGACTTAAATGCTAGAGTGGGCGCTGGAGAGGTAGAATGTGTCATTGGGAAGTATAGTGTACCAGGTGAAAATGAGAGTGGTGAGAGACTGGTAGATATGTGTGTTGAACAAGAGATGGTAATAAGTGCTAGCTTTTAAAAAAAGAAAGATAAAAATAAGTATACATGGGTAAGAGTGGCAAATGGAAGAGTAGTAGAAAGGGCATTAATGGATTATGTGTTGATAACTAAAAGAATGTTTGTAAGATTGAAAGACGTGCACGTGTTTAGGGGTATGGCTAACGGTATGTCTGATCATTTTTTGGTGGAAGGAAAATTAGTTGTAGCAAAAGAGTGGGGGAATAGAGTAGGTGGATGTAAAAGGGAGCTAGTGAGGGTTGAAGAGCTAATAAAACCGGGGGTAAAAAGTAAATATCAGGAAAGGTTGAAAATGGCATATGACGAGGTGAGAGTAAGAGAAACTGGTAATTTAGAGAAGGAGTGGAAGTTAGTAAAAGAAAATTTTGTTGGGATTGCAAGTGATGTATGTGGCGAGGTTGTTGTTGGAGGCAGCATGAGGAAGGGCAGTGAATGGTGGAATGAAGGAGTGAAGGTAAAAGTGGAAGAGAAAAAGAGGGCTTTTGAAGAATGGCTGCAGAGTAATAGTATAGAGAAGTATGAAAAATATAGAGAGAAAAATGTGGAAGTAAAGCGCAAGGTACGTGAGGCAAAGAGGGGCAGCTGACCTGAGGTGGGGTCAGGGATTGGGTCAGTCAAATGAAGAGAATAAGAAGAAGTTTTGGAAAGAAGTGAAGAGAGTAAGGAAGGCTGGCGCAAGAATTGAAGAGACAGTGAAAGATGGAAATGGAAGGTTGTTAAAAGGAGAGGAGGCAAGGAAAAGGTGGGCGGAATATTTTGAAAGTTTGCTGAATGTTGAGGATAATAGGGAGGCAGATATAATTGCTGTTCCAGGTGTTGAGGTGCCAGTGATGGGAGATGAGAATGAGAGAGAGATTACAATAGAGGAAGTGAGGAGAGCACTAGATGAAACGAGAGTAGGAAAAGCATCTGGTATGGATGGTGTGAAAGCTGAGATGTTGAAGGAAGGGGGTGTGACTGTACTTGAATGGTTGGTGAGATTGTTTAATATGTGTTTTGTGTTGTCAATGGTACCAGTAGATTGGGTTTGTGCATGTATTGTACCACTATATAAGGGTAAGGGAGATGTGCATGAGTGTTGTAATTCAAGAGGTATTAGTTTGTTGAGTGTAGTTGGAAAAGTGTATGGTAGAGTAATGATTAATAGGATTAAGGATAAAACAGATAATGCAATCTTGGAAGTACAGGGTGGTTTTAGAAGAGGTAGGGGTTGTATGAATCAGATTTTTACAGTTAGGCAGATATGCGAGAAATATTTAGCAAAAGGTAAGGAGGTGTATGTTGCGTTTATGGATCTGGAAAAAGCATATGATAGAGTTGATAGGGAAGCAATGTGGAATGTGATGAGGTTATATGGAGTTGGTGGAAGGTTGTTGCAAGCAGTGAAAAGTTTCTACAAAGGTAGTAAAGCATGTGTTAGAATAGGAAATGAAGTGAGTGATTGGTTTCCGGTGAGAGTGGGAATGAGACAGAGATGTGTGATGTCGCCGTGGTTGTTTAACTTGTATGTTGATGGAGTGGTGAGAGAGGTGAATGCTCGAGTGCTTGGACGAGGATTAAAACTGGTAGGCGAGAATGATCATGAATGGGAGGTAAATCAGTTGTTGTTTGCGGATGATACTGTACTGGTAGCAGACACAGAAGAGAAGCTTGACCGACTAGTGACAGAATTTGGAAGGGTGTGTGAGAGAAGGAAGTTGAGAGTTAATGTGGGTAAGAGTAAGGTTATGAGATGTACGAGAAGGGAAGGTGGTGCAAGGTTGAATGTCATGTTGAATGGAGAGTTACTTGAGGAGGTGGATCAGTTTAAGTACTTGGGGTCTGTTGTTGCAGCAAATGGTGGAGTGGAAGCAGATGTACGTCAGAGAGTGAATGAAGGTTGCAAAGTGTTGGGGGCAGTTAAGGGAATAGTAAAAAATAGAGGGTTGGGCATGAATGTAAAGAGAGTTCTATATGAGAAAGTGATTGTACCAACTGTGATGTATGGATCGGAGTTGTGGGGAATGAAAGTGATGGAGAGACAGAAATTGAATGTGTTTGAGATGAAGTGTCTAAGGAGTATGGCTGGTGTATCTCGAGTAGATAGGGTTAGGAACGAAGTGGTGAGGGAGAGAACGGGTGTAAGAAATGAGATAGCGGCTAGAGTGGATATGAATGTGTTGAGGTGGTTTGGCCATGTTGAGAGAATGGAAAATGGCTGTCTGCTAAAGAAGGTGGTGAATGCAAGAGTTGATGGGAGAAGTACAAGAGGAAGGCCAAGGTTTGGGTGGATGGATGGTGTGAAGAAAGCTCTGGGTGATAGGAGGATAGATGTGAGAAAGGCAAGAGAGCGTGCTAGAAATAGGAATGAATGGCGAACGATTGTGACGCAGTTCCGGTAGGCCCTGCTGCTTCCTCCGGTGCCTTAGATGACCGCGGAGGTAACAGCAGTAGGGGATTCAGCAGTATGAAGCTTCATCTGTGATGGATAATGTGGGAGGTTGGGCTGTGGCACCCTAGCAGTACCAGCTGAACTTGGTTGAGTCCCTGGTTAGGCTGAAGGAACGTAGAGAGTAGAGGTCCCCTTTTTTGTTTTATGTCATTTGTTAATGTCGGCTACCCCCCAAAATTGGGGGAAGTGCCTTTGGTATATGTATGTATGTTATATGAGGAAGTAATTCACCCATCAAAGTAGCTGGACAAACCTAAAACAGTAGAAATAATTTTCCTCTTATGTGACCTACATATTAACCCCACTAGGTAATTGAAAAAACCTGACACCAATAAAATGTTTCTCCTCTTTTGTAACGGAGAAATTCGCACACTGAAATACCTAGCAAACCCCTATATCTGCTAATGTTTGCCCCCTTCTATGACCTAGACAGTCACACATGGGAGTCGTTGGGTTAACCTAGAACTCTTGAAATGTTTGTTGCCTTATGTTGCTGTACATAACTTGACAATCCTGGAAACGTTCACCCTCCTACCCTATGTGACCTACACCCTCACCCATTAAAGTAGCTGGACAAACCTAGTTCCATGGGAATGTTTTTTTTTTTTTTATGTAACTTAGACATTCATCCACTGAATTCAAATATTCAAGTAGCTGCTCAAACCTGGTAGTATGGAAATGTTTGTCCCTTTTGTCACCTAGACATTAACACAGTGAAGTAACTACACGGACTTGGAACCTTTGAAATGTCAGTCACTTTACATTATCAAAACATTTACCCATTTAAGTTGCTACACAAACCTAGAATCTCGGAAACGTTTGTCCCTTTTTATTGCAAAGATATTCCCCCTCTGAAGTACCAGGAAAAACAAGGAATCCCAGAAATGCCCGTTCCTTGAACGTGAATTAAGCATAAGCCTAATGTGGTAAGATACTGGATATGATTGGTCCCCTTATATGAACTAGGCCTTCACCAACAATGGTAACTAGAAAAATGTGAAAATTTTAAAATATTTATTTCACTTCCGGTAACTGAACAAATAGATATTAACCGCAGTAGCTAGGCAAACAGGGAATTCAGGACAGGTTTGTTACATTTAATGGAATAGTCATATACACTACCTACTGCGGGAACAAGAAAAACCTGGAATTCTAGAACTGTTTATTGACTTACATGAACTAGGTATAAAAGACGCTACATAGTTATATCAACAAGTTTCTTTCAGTCCTCCACCATTCCAAACAACTGGCAATATCTGGCCGTGAGAAAAACAAACTGATCCTGTCACCACAATCCATTAACCAAGAATGAAGGAAGAATGGCCAACGTTGCAAGTAAATCTAACTATCTACTTGGAAATTATAAAAGTTTGCTAACAAATTTGGTCTCTATTAATTCAACAATATTAACATATCCATAGGTACGTAAGTGCATTTTAGTGCTTTACAGACACCTCTGATGATCTCGATTTGGACTATATAAATCATAGGCTAAAATCTTCCGTGCGCCAAGAGGCTTTTGTCTCATGTTAGCCAAAAACTAACATAACAGGTTGATTATCTGACAAATTTAGCATCTATATAATATTCAAAGGTCACACCTGGCTACTACAAGATCCCCAAGGTCTGATTCGTGTATATAAACGAGGATTTTTGGTATAATGATACTACCCCATTGTATTTGATATAATACATTAACACTGAAATATTTGTCAATTCTTAGCCCGGGGGATATCACGCTGGATCAATTAGGACTAGATGAGTGATCGTCAATGTAATTCAAATTCAAATGACGCTCGCAAATAAGCTTCACTGGCCATCTGAGGGGATAATAGAGTTGGATTAGCAACCTCTCCTAAGTAATAAATGCTTGTAAACCTGGACGGCACCTAAGTTATAACCTTCAGCGAGTCACTCTAAGGTCCAAAAAGTCAAATCCTCAACTAAATGCGTGAAGAGTGAGAGAGCAAGGGATTTGGGTAATCGGTATTATTACCATTATGTCCTTACTGTCCAAACTAAAGGTTGTGGTGGCCTATGTGTTAACGTCTCTAACTGGGGTTCAAATCCTGCTCAAACTCGTTGATTCCTTTGGTCGCTGCAACCATCCTTGTGAGCTAGGAACAGCGGGTTCTGGGGGAGCCTGAAGGTCTATCTGCTGAATCATCAGCAGCCACTGCCTGGCCCTCCTTGGTTCTAGATTAGGTGGAGAGGGTCATGAGCGCTGATCATATGTATATATGGTCAGTCTCTAGGGCATTGACCTACTTGATAGGCCAATATCATTGTCACTTGCATCTACCATTCATGAGCGCCCTTTAAACCTTTAATGACAATGTATCGGTGGGTCGAAATGACAAATTCCGAATTCAAGGTCTTTACCTATGCCTGCTCTCATTCCACATAACTAATCTATATAGAATACAAGGTCGTTACCTAAACCTGCTCTCATTCCACATAACTAATTTATATAAAATACAAGGTCGTTACCTATGCCTGCTCTTATTCCACATAACTAATCTATATAGAATACAAGGTCGTTACCTAAACCTGCTCTCATTCCACATAACTAATTTATATAAAATACAAGGTCGTTACCTATGCCTGCTATCATTCCATATAACTAATTTATATAGTGGTCCAGTGGTGAGAAAGGATTAACAGGACTGTAAGACGGCAAGTTTATAATACATTGTAGAGCTTGTTTCAAGAAGATTATCATTATCTCAAACAGAAAAATGTTATATGAATAGACGCTACATTTCATTACACACGCATTTTTCTCATAATCAAGTAATCAATTACGATGAAGGTTCATCAACTGAAATTTAGCTCTGCTAACCTGACAGCTATCACATAATCAAATGAACTGGCAACTCCATAGAAAATAGAAAATTTTAATATTAATTAATTCTTAATAGTTATCTAATAAGAGAGGTGAAATAGAGACATTGAAAAATCACCCAAATAAACAAATAAAATTTCAGTGACATGCATATATATAAATGTATATATACATTTGTATATAGTGTGTATATTATACAAATATATATATAT
>NC_090762.1:59573026-59575526 GCF_036898095.1 Palaemon carinicauda | reverse complement strand
CACAGCTGGAATAAAACTTCTAGAATACTGTATAGTGTTGAGCCTCATGATGGAGAAGGCCTGACATTTAGAATCAACTGCATGCCTAGTATTACGAACAGGATGGAGCTATCCGGGAAGATTTGAATGTAAAGGGTGGTCAGAATTATGGAAAATCTTATGCGACATGCATAATGAACTAATTGAACGACGGTGCCACAGATTAGTATCTGGATCAGGCATAAAAAATTTAAAAGAACGTAAGTTCCTGTCCAACAAATTAAGATGAGATTCAGCAACTGAAGACATGTCAGGAGAACAATACTCAAAACAAGGTAGAAAGAAAGAATTAGAACACTTCTTCAGAATAAATTGATCACCGAAAATCTTGAAAGACTTTCTCAATAAATCAATTTTTTGTGCAACTGAAGAAGACAGACCTTATGTGTTTCTCAACAGTAAATTTGCTGTCGATAATCATACCTAAAATTTTAGGTCATACAGAATTAAATAAATATTATCAATCCTGAGATCCGGATGTTGAGGAGCCACTGTCCTTGACCTACTTAAAATCATACTTTGAGTTTTGATATGATTCAACTTCAAGCCCCATAATTTTCACCATGCACTAACTTTAGCTAGATCTCTATTAAATCAAGGGATTCAGCAACCCAAACCACATGTCATGTGTATATAGTATGAAAAGTAAAGAGCTAAGAACACTAACCTGAGGCACACCAGATATCACATTTCTATACTCACTATGGTACCCATCAACAACCACTCTCTGCGATCTATTACTTAAAAATAGAATAATAATGCTAAGAAACGATCCACCCACTCCCAACTGTTTGAGTTTGAAAACAAGGGCCTCATGATTAACATGGTCAAAGGCAGCACTAAAATCAAGGCCAATCATACGAAATTCCTGACCACAATCGAGGGATTTCTGTACAGTAATGAAGATTTTAAGAAGGGTAACGAATGCTCCAAGACCTTTGCGGAGACAGAATTGCAAACCAGGGAACAGATGATTACCTTCAGCAAACCTATCAAAACGTTTTACCAAAAATAGCCTTGACTTGATACAAAAACATACACACATACATAAATACATACATATATACACAAAAACCATATATATATATATATATATATATATATATATATATATATATATATATATATATATATATATATATATATACTGTATATGTGTTTATACTGTATATATGTATATATAATGTATATATATATGTGTGTATATATATATATATATATATATATATATATATATATATATATATATATATATATATATATATATATATATATATATATATATATATAGGTATATTAATTGGAAGAGCAGTAGAACAACTGAATGAAAGACTAGGAAAAACGGTAGGAGAAAAGGATGTCTAAAAGATTTCAACCTTCAAGAAAAGACAAAGGCAGGATTTAAGGAAACTGAGATTCCTCAGGGATAGAGGTGGAAATATATTACATAGGGATAAAGACATTACGAGGAGATGGAGAGAATATATCGAACAAATATTGAATACTGAAAATGAGAGAGAGGAACTGGGAGAAGTACAAAGGGTAGAGGGGCCTGTGAGAGAGATATGGAGTACATAAGTGAAGTGTGCATCAAGTAAAATGAAACTGGTAAAGCACCAGGTCCATCAGTTTCAAATTGAAATGTCCAAGATACAAGCAACAGATGGATAAGAATGCATGCTGGATTTTTAAAGAACAATATGGAAAGAAAAAATAATGCTTAAAGACTAGGAAGAGAGTTTAATGGTATCTACATTTAAGCAGAAAGGTTATATCATGGAATGTGGCCACTATAGCAGAGTTAAACTAACAGACTATGGTTTGAAAGTTTTTGAGATGGTACTAGATGAAAGATCGGGAGAGATTGTAAATTTTGGGAAACAGTAGTATGGATTCATCAAGGGGTGAGGGACAGTTGATGACATCTTTATAGTAAGGCAGCTACAGGAAAAGAGGCTAACGAGAAACCAGCTTCCCTGTGCTGTTGTAGAACTAGAGAAGGCTTATTATAAAATACCAAGAGAAGTGGTGTTTAGGTGCTTAAGGAAGAATAAAATCCCAAAGAAGTTGGTTAGAATGGTAGAGATGATGTACAAAAGGACAAAAGTGATAACATCTGTTCGGGAAACAAAAAACTTGGAGGTTACTGTTGGATTACATCATTGAGCCCATTTTTATCTATGCTAGTCTTGTATGTGTAAAGTGAAGAGCTCAGAAATGAAGAATTGTGGGAGTTGCTATATGCGGATGATTTAGCAATTACTGGTGAAAATAAGGAAGACATATAGAGAATTGTAAAGTAACAAGAGACTTTGGAGGGGGTGGCTTGAGGATAAGTATGGATAAGACTGAAACTATGGTGAGCAGCAAGAAAGGTTGGGACAGAATAGCCATACTATGTATGGCCCGTTATAAAACAGATGGAACAATTAAGATACGAGTAGATGGATTCTACTGTTCA
>NC_090762.1:59560066-59572526 GCF_036898095.1 Palaemon carinicauda | reverse complement strand
TATATATATATATATATATATATATATATACAGTATATATATATATATATATATATATATATATATATATACTGTATATGTGTGTATACTGTATATATGTATATATAATGTATATATATACATATATATATAATGTGTGTGTTTGTGTGTGTATATGTATATATAATGTATATATATATATGTATGTATTTATATAAATATATATATATATATATATATATGTATATATATATATATATATATATATATATATATATATATATATATATATATCTGTGTGTGTGTGTGCGTGCGTGCATGTGGGTGTGTGCATGTATAAATAAGGAAGAAAAGAGCCCGGTGAGGAAAGGAAATAAGGTAATAAAAATAAACTTACACAAGTAATGAATAAAAAATAGATATTTCAAAGTCAGTAAAAACGTTAAAATAGATCAGTCCTATATAAACTATAATAAAAAGAGACTTACGTCATCCTGCTTAACATAAAACCATTTACTAAAAGTTTGAACTTCTGAAGTTCCGCTTATTCAACTGTCTGATTTGTTAGATTGTTGTACAATCTGGTCACGGCTGGAATACGTCATCTATAATACTGTATAGTATAATGCCTTATGATTGAGAAGGCAAGAGTGTTAGAATTAACTCCTACTTAGTAATACGTGCAGGGTAGTACAGTCTGGGAAGATACGAGTGTAATGGAAGACCAGAATTATCTGATGTAACACGTATAAAGAACTAATTGAACAACTGTCCTCAAAATCAATATCCAGATCAGGAATAAGAAATTTAAGATATTATAAGTTTCTCTTCAACAAATTAAGATGAGAATTGCAGCCGAAGACCAGACAAGTGGACAATACTCGAAAAAGGTAAACTGTATAAATTAAAACGTTTCCCAAGGATAGACTGATCACTAAAAATCTTAAACGACTTTCACAAAAGGCCAATTTTTCTGAAATTGAAGAAGCACACCGAATGTGTTTTTCAAAGGTAAATTTGCATTCAAGAATCACACTTAGAATTTCAGATGAGTTGTATATAACTAAATAGACATCGTCAATGTAAAGAGCTGAATGTTAGGAGCCACTGTCCTGTGCCTATTCACAATCATATTTTGAGTTTTGTTTGGGTTCAGTTTCATGCCCTATAATTTGTGATCTCTATCAAGGGATTGGTGTTCAGATAGTAGCATCATCTGTATATGGAATGAGTTTGTTTTTTAGGCCTAACCCCATTCCAGGTGTATATAATTTGGAAAATAACGGCCGAGAACATTACCCTGAGGAACACAAGATATTGCATTTCTATAGTCACTGTGGTGCCCATCAACAACTATTCTCTGTAATCTATTATTTACAGATTCAATAACAATGTTAAGAAAAGACCCACCTATTCTTATCTGATTAAGTTTGAAAACAAGAGGCTCATGATTAACACACTACAGTAAAACCAATCATTCGAACTTCGTGACCACATGGGATTTGTGTACAGCATTGGAAATTGTAAGAATGGCATCACATGCTCCAAGACCTTTGTGAAACCAAAACTTCCAACTAGGGAAAAGATGATTACCATCTGCATACCTATTCAGACGTTTTGCCAGGACTTTCAAAACCTTTAGATAAATTGTGGTATAATCAGCATGGCTAGAGCTACTACAAACACCTTTACCCAATGGACTAACACTTCCAATTCTCCAGCAAGTACAAAAAGAACCTCTTCTTTCTAACATCCGAAAAATAACAGGCAACTAAGGGGTTACGAAATCAACTTTCTTTATAGAGAAAGGAAAAATACCATTGAAGTCCATTCCTCCATAAGCTTGAGTGTCCAGTAAGAGCCTTTTAATTTCAATTGTCTGACAATTTAAAAAACAGGAATGAGGAATATCAAATTTCAGTTTACAGCCAACCACATCAGCCAAAAGGGTTGCCTTTTCCTTTGGACTGGGAATGACAGAGCCATCAAGCTAAGTAATAGAATAACTGGCAAGTCTACACCAAAAAGTACAGATTTGAGGGTAGCTCACAATTTATGCTCCATGGTTGTACCAGAAAGGGTTTCTATTATGGATAGATTATATTCCCTTTTGCGTTGACGCATACTCTCTCTCAGAGATAGTTCTCAGCGGAGTAAATTTATTGTGTCAAATCTGATCAGTTACCTTTCCAAAAATAATAATGATAAGCCTCTTGTTTCTTCAAATAAGTGTGTCTAAAATCATCACTGAACCAGGGTTTGTCCTTCACTCAGTATTTAAACACACAGGATGGGATACGCCTATCAATTATGATGACCACATTTTCTTCAAGAGAACGAACAATAGGCTCTGCCCCATTATACAATTGTTACCAATTCAAATGCAAAGATAACAAAAAGCCATTCCAGTGTGCTTGAGACTTCATATATATCTTCAAAGTGTATGAGATATCATGGACAAGGTGCTCAGTCTTAATTATTACAGGAGCCAAAACATGGTATACACTGACTGCCCCAGTCAGTGTATACCAAGTCCAAATCACCAGACTTGTGAGTAGCGTCATATATGATTTGATCACCGCTTGATTCAGAGGCAAAATCCAAAGCTCTTAAGCCATTGCGGTCAGTAGGAAAAACAGAATTCAACCACTCTCTACGATGCCATTGATATCATTAACAAATGCAAAAGAGGCGTTTATATCACCTTATATCTTAGCGAATCCTCCAAGCCTGAACTTCGATAGATGGAACACAATTAAAATTATCCTGCCTGCCACAAACGTTAATGACCTCCCTTCATATATATACATATATATATATATATATATATATATATATATATATATATATATATATATATATATATATATATATACATATATGTATATATGTATATACTGTATATAATATATATACATATATATACATACATACATATATATATACATACATACATATATATATATATATATATATATATATATATATATATATATATAAACTGTTAAATATTTACATAGATATGCACATGTACCCTTCTCTCCCCGGGGTATGACTACTCCATGTACTCGCTACCAGAGGGACAGGGAAAGCTGAGCATGACTGGAAAGAAATATATATACACTCACCCTGTGGTAGGGATGTAAGAATACTACCACCATAGCCCTGCGTGTCGTAGAAATCAACTAAAATGACAGCTGCTGCCTTGCAGTCCAGCTTTTCAGCAAAAAGCAAGGCCCATTGCCAATAACTTTGGTTGATGACTGCAAGGGCA
Organism: Palaemon carinicauda; assembly: GCF_036898095.1. Taxonomy (NCBI): domain Eukaryota; kingdom Metazoa; phylum Arthropoda; class Malacostraca; order Decapoda; family Palaemonidae; genus Palaemon; species Palaemon carinicauda. The sequence continues at coordinate 59,569,273 of NC_090762.1, read as the reverse complement.
TGCGATCGTAAAAACTCTGCCAAATCATAAATCATGCCTGATGCTATTAGAAATTTTGATGTGGCTAAGGCGTTCCCTGTAAGCAACGTACGCCAAGATCCCTTTGCTGAGGGGCTGTGACTAAGAAGGCAGGATGAAAGCAACTAAGTAACTTTATTACAGAACACCAGCTTATATATACATCAAGTGCGGGCAAGGAGAACATAAAACATAACAGGCAATTTCATGTTCAACCAACAACCGTTTCTGTTAACAGTTACCGGTAAAAAAACAGACATGTTTATTTAGGTCCCTGTCAGTGCAAGGGGAAAGTGAAGATACAAAAGATGATATATACAAAAAAAAAGAAATTCCGTTATTATGTACGATCGTGTGACACACAGTTGATACATGGCTCCCCCCCTAAATATGACATACTATACATGTTAAATAGGGCGCCCTGATCTAGAGAGGCGAACTGTAGGCGGGTCATCTGGCAGGAGATAACAAGGATTTAGATGATCAATGGAGACTCAGTCTTCTTTGCCACGAATGTTTAGTAGGAATGCTTTTGGACTGCATCGGATCACAAGGAAAGGGCCCGTCATTAGTGGTGTCTTGCTAGTTTCGTTGCGTAGGAAGACGTGCGTTGCAGAGTGCAAGTCTGTCGGTATGTGATGCTTCGCTGGGGGCTTGTAAGTCTTGCGGCATGGAGTAAATTATCCCACGACGTGACGTATGCGCTGGAGATCGTCGGAGGAGGTTGAAGAAGGAAAAAATTCGGCAGGGACGACCAACAGGTCACCATACACCATTTTAGTTGCTGAGACATCCAGGGCGTCTTTAGGAGTGGTCCTTAGGCCCAGAAGGACCCAGGGAAGCTGAGTAAACCAGTTGGAATCCTTGCAGCGGGACATCAAAGCTGCTTTGAGGGTGCAATGAAAACGTTCAACCATTCCATTGGCAGCGGGGTTGTAGGCAGTTGTCTGATGTAGGGTGATGCCCAGGAGATTCGCTAATGATGTCCACAATTGAGAGGTGAAAGTGGTACCCTTGTCAGAAGTAATATGCTCAGGGATACCAAATCTTGCAATCCACTCTTGAGAGTAAGGCAGATGTACATGAGGCGGACGTTGCAGTTTCCATGGGAATGGCTTCAGGCCAACGAGTGGAGGGGTCGATGACGGTAAACAGGTAACAATGTCTTTGTGATGTGGGTAGGGGGCCTGCAACGTCGACGTGAATGTGGGCGAAACAACGCTGAGCTTGAGGAAAGGTGCCCACTCCTGAATTCATGTGTCGATGTACTTTGTAAGTTTGGCAAGAAGTACAGGCCCGGACCCAATCCTTAGCATCCTTAGAAATGCCGTGCCAAATGAACTTCATCTTCAGCAGCTGTGCAGTAGAACGGCACGAGGGATGTGAAAGGCCGTGAATGAAATCAAACACCTGTTGGCACATGGGAGCAGGAATCCAAGGTCACGGTCTACCAGTACTGACGTCACAGAGGAGGGTGGTGTTGGAGTCGTCGCGGGGGATGTCTTCCCAACAGAGGGATGTGCAGGATGTCCTACATGCTTGATACTCTGGATCCTGTCGTTAGGCTTCAACCAAGGCATTGTAATCTAATCCCAGTTGAACGGCAGCTAACGTGTTTCTTGACAGGGTATCGGCAACGGGATTCATTTTCCCAGGGACGTGTTGAAGGGAGCAATTGTATTCAGCCACGGCAGAGATGTCGGCGTTGACGGACAGACCAGGCGTCAGACTGTCGAGTGAAGGCGTGCACCAGAGACATGTGGTCTGTGTGAATGACGAAGGGCGTACCTTCAAAGAAATGGCGAAAGTGACGGACAGCCGAGTGCACCGCCAGCAATTCGCGATCGAAGGTAGAATAACCCGATTCTGCCTTGAACAGTTTTCTGATGAAGAAGGCTAATGGGTGGGGCGAGCCGTTGACCACCTGTTCGAGTACTGCACCAATAGCGACATCACTGGCATCAGTGGAGAGAAGGAGAGGGGCATGTGGGATGGGAAAAAAAGAGAGCAGCAGCTGTTGATAGGGCATTCTTTGCATTGCAGAAGGCTGCTTCGTGAAGGGCTTGCCCTTGAGGGAGGCGTAGAGGGGAGCAAGAGTGGTGGCAATGGCTGGAATAAAACAGTGATAATAGTTGATCATGCCCAAGAATTCCTGCAGAACTTTGACGGTCGAGGGCGTGGGGAAGTTCTGAACGGCTGCTACCTTCTCAGGGAAGGGATGGACTCTTTCAGGAGTGATGCAGTGCCCTAAGAACGACACTTCGTTTGCGCCAAAGGTACACTTGTCGTACTGGACTACAAGGCCATTTAGTTGCAAGCGGTCTAGCACGATGCGCAGGTGATGGAGGTGTTCCTCTTTTGAGGAAGAGAACACAAGTATGTCATGCATAGATCATACACAGAAGGGGAGGTCCTCTAAGATGCCATCCATGAGACGTTGAAAAGTGGCCCCAGCATTACGAAGGCCAAAACAGGAGTAATTGAAGGTGTATGTACCAAACGAGTGGTGATGGCGGAATTTGGGATGTCTTTTGGGTTCATAGGCCCCTGATAATACCCCTTCAGGAGGTTGAGCGTGGAGAAAACCTTCGCTTTGTGCAGGTAGGAGGTCACGTCGGCAATGTTTGGGAGGGGGTAGTGATCCGGTTCTGTTTGCATGTTCAGGCGCCTGTAATCCCTGCACGGAAGGAGGGAGCCGTCTTTCTTCAGAACGATGTGTAAGGGTGACGACCACGGGCTGGAGCCCTTTTGACAAAGGCCCATTTCCTTCATTTCGGCGAACGTCTGTTTGGCGACTGCCAATTGATCCGGTGTCAGCCATCTGAATTTTGTGAAGACTGGGGGTTCTGTCTTCTTTATATGGTGATAAATACCGTGCTTGGCAGGAGCCGTGGGCGTTTGGCGAAGTTTTGGACGGAAAACTTCTAGGTACGACATGAGGAGGTGGGCGTAGGCATCCGTGGGTGCGCTGATGTGGAGAGAGAGGTTGGAGGGGGATGGGTTGAAGAGGTGTCGACAAGTACGAGTTTACATTGACCAATCGTCGGTGGGCGACATAGACCAGAAGGTGGAAATGAGAGAGGAAATCCACACCGAGGATTGGCAATGTGACGTCAGCAACGAGAAACTTCCAATTAAATTTACCGTTTCCAAACGATAATGTGAGGTTCTCGTAACCGTAGGTGGGTATCGCAGATCCATTGGCAGCTATCAGGCAGACGTCGGCAGACGTAGACAGACTACTTCGTGTTTTGAAGAGTTCCCTAGGCAAAAGAGAACGACAAGCACCCGTATCTACCAAAAATCGCACGCCCGTTCCTGCATCATGTAAAAAGAAAAGATTAGAAACACGGGAGGCCACCGCCACGAGCGATGGCCTACTTACACGTTTTTTGGCCACTAACAATCCTTGCCACATTTCCTCGCAGCTGCCCCGAATCTGTAGTGGTAGTAGCAAAACTGCGGCCGATGGGCGGCAGTAAGGGGCTGTAGAAGTCGTTGGTTGGGGTGCGAGCGAGTGTTGGGTGATGGGGGGCTTTGTCGCCGCTCTGGCACGTCACGGGGTAGGCGTGTATGTCCTACGGCATTCAAGTCAGCTTCAGTTGACGTTGAATAGGCGTCCTCTTCGTCAGGAGTGGAGGCGTCATGGAGGTCTTGAAGGTCGTGAAGTGGCTGTCCATAAGGGCGTCGGCTTTGGTCATCAAGTCCTTTATGGGTAAACTATCGACATCGGGTACGGCAGCGCGTACAGGCTCTGGTAAACGGCGTACCCAAAGGGCACGAAGTAGGTTCACCTCATGAGGAGAGCCGTCTGCGGCAGGTTGCAGGCAAGCGATACTGGTCATTTCCCTGAGGGCGAGCAAAGCCGTTTGGTCCCTCAACGGTTGTTGAAAGAGCTGAAAAAGCTTTGCTATACGGGCGGCTGGCGACAGCGAGTACTGCTGCAGAAGGTATGTTTTGAGGGCGTCATATGCTATCGGGGTCTCTCCTTGTTCACAAAGCCAGTCGGATATTTCCGGGAAGGTGTCCTCGGGTATCGCCGCGAGAACATAATCTGCCTTGGTGGTTGAGAGAGTCCCGCCCTTGATGCAGAACTGGACTTCTGCTCGCTGAAATCAAGCTAACGCCTCTCCTCTGGCGAACGACGCAAGCTTCAATGGGGCAGCGCCAACTTCTGTGGAGTCCGCCATAGTACCAATGACGTTGTGGGGGGTTGGGAGGAGCGGGTCAACTTCCAGGGTCACCAATGTGACAGGCCGAGAGAGGCTATGACTTAGAAGGCAGGATGAAAGCAACTAAATAACTTTATTACAGAACACCAGCTTATATATACATCAAGTCTGGGCAAGGACATAAAACATGACAGGCATTTTCATGTTCAACCGACAACCGTTTCTGTTAACAGTTACCGGTAAGAAAAACAGACATGTTTATTCAGGTCCCTGTCAGTGCGAGGGGAGAGCGAAGATACAAAGGTTAATATATACAAAAAAAAAAAAGAAATGTCGTTACTATGTACGATCGTGAGGGGTATCGCAGGGTTCACGACAGCAATCAAAGAAGCTAGGGACAGAATGGAAAGTCAGAGCAGGCACTTGGAATGTTAGTACACTGGCGGGAAGATTGAGGGGGATAGTGGATTCGATGGAGAGGATTAAGATAGATATTCTGTGTGTGCAGGAGACAAGGTAGAATGGAAATTGAGCTAGAGAGATAGGAAACGGTTGTAAGCTCTATTATAGCGGGTCACAAGAGCGAAGAAGTGGAGTTGGGATCATAATAGGTAAAAACTAGAAGGAAAAACAGGTAAGAGTAAAGAAAATAAATGATAGGCTTTTTAAAGATTCCAATGATGATAATGTATCAGGTAGTAAATATAATTTCAGCAAATGCCCTTCAAATTGTTTGCCAAGACCATGAAAAATAATTGTTTAAATTAGAGTTAGAGGCTGCTATTAGAACAGCAAATGAGGAGGAGAAGCTAATCATAGGAGCAGATATGAATGGCAGAGTGGGAAGAGAAGGGATGGATATGAGGAGGTGCATGGAGGCTATGGGAATGGAATTAAAAATGAAGATGAGGAGTATACAGTATACCAGATATGAATCAGAGTTTTAAATTAACATGTATGAATACCTGGTTTAAGAGTTGGATAAAAACCTGATAACCTACGAAAGTGGATGAATGTTAAGCCAAGTAGATTACATCCTGATTAGAGGAGCTGACAAAAGCTTTGGGATTAATAGTAAAATTATTTTGGGGGAAGCAAATGTTAAACGAAATAGACTGGCAGCGAAGGATTTTGCAATGAGAAGTAGAAAGTCCGAGAAGACAAAGAGGAGGTCTAGAATTAAGGTTTAGAGCCTTGAAGGAGAAAAGGGTGAGCAATTTTTTAGGATTCTGAAAGAGAGACAATTGGAAAGGATGAACATAGAGATTGGACAGAATAACAGAGAGGAAAATATCTGGGTGGGTATGAAAGAAATATGTGTATGGGAAACTGGAATTAATGAGAAGAACCAGTGGATATAGTGCGTCGAAAGGAGAAAAGTGGTGGGACAGAAAGGTGCAATAGTCAATAAAAAAAAAAAACTCAAAATGCATTTAAAGACTGAAAAGGAAGACATTTACAGGGAGAAGAGGAACGGTACAGAAAAGAGGAAAAGATTCTAGAAGAAAGTAGGTATATTTATAGGAAGAGCAGTAGAACAATTGAATGAAAGGCTAGGAAAAAACGGTAGGAGAAAAGAATGTCTATGAGATCTCAACCTTCAAGAAAAGGCAAAGACAGGATTTGGGGAAACTGAGATTCCTCAGAGACAGAGGTGGAAATATACTGCATAGGGATGAAGACATTAAGAGGAGATGGAGAGTATTTTGAACAAATATTGAATACTGATAATGAGAGAGAGGAGCTGGGAGAATTACAAAGGGTAGAGGGGCCTGTGAGAGAGATATGGAGTACAGAAGTGAAGTGTGCATCAAGTAAAATGAAACTGGTAAAGCACCAGGTCCATCAGTTTCAAATTGAAATGTCCAAGATACTAGCAACAGAAGGAGAAGAATACAGCTGGATTTTTAAAGAACAATATGGAAAGAGAAAATAATGCCTAAAGACTGGGAAAAGTCTGATGATATCTATATTTAAGCAGAAAGGTGATATCATGGAATGTGGTCACTATAGGAGAATTAAAATAACAGACTAAGGTTTGAAATTTTTGAGATGGTACTAGATGAAAGATCGAGAGAGACGGTAAAGTTTGGGAAACAGCAGTATGGATTCATTACGGAGAGAGGGACAGTTGATGCCATCTTAATAGTAAGGCAGCTACAGGAAAAGAGGCTAGAGACACACCAGCTTTCCTGTGCTGTTGTAGAACTAGAGAAGACTTGTGATACAAACCAAGAGAAGTGGTGTTTAGGTGCTTAAGGATGAGGAAAATCCCGAAAAAGTTGGTTAGAATGGTAAACATAAACCTTTGAAGTTAGTGTTGGATTACATCATTAAGCCCATTTTATCTATGCTGGTCTTGTATGTGTAAATGAAGAATTGTGAGAGTTGCTATATGCGGATGATTTATCGATTACTGCTGAAAATAAGGAAGACTTAAAGAGAAGAATTGTAGAGTAACAAGAGACTTTGGAAAAGGTGGCTTGTAGGTAAGTATGGCTAAGACTAAAGCTATGGTGAGCATCAAGAAAAGTAGCGACATAATAGCCATACATAGGTTCAGTTATAAAACAGATGGAACAATTTAGATACAAGGGATCAATTATAAGTCAGGAGGGAGTATGTGAGGCTGAAATTGAAAATAGAATAAAATCAACCTCAGGGAAGTGGGGAAGGGGGGGGGGGCAGTAGGAGGGGTATGTGATAAGAAAATACTAATTAAGCTAAAAGTAAAAATCTATAGCACAGTAATAAGACCAGTATTAATGTATGGAATCGGAAACGTGGGATCTAGGACGAAAAGAAAAAGCAAAGCTTGAGAGAAGAGATGGGAATGGTGAGGTGGAGTATCGGAATTCCACTGCTTGAAAGATTGGAAAAGGATGAAATAAGAAGAATGGGAGGCATAGTGAATATTACAGAGGTGATAAGTGTGTTACGACTGAGATAGCATGAGCATGTGTTGAGGAAGGACAGTGTGGAGGGAGTAAGGGGAGCTTGGGAGGAACCTGTTAGAGGAGGGAGATATAGAGGGAGGTCAAGAATTACATGGTGAAGATGAGGTGAAAGATGATAGACTAGAGGTTTGGTAAAAGACTATGCCTTTGATAGAAGGCATTGGAGAGGACGCAACAGGCAACCGTCCCCTTAATGAACGGATAACGGTGGATAAGAAGATATGCATATAATATATATACCTACATGCATATATATATATATATATATATATATATATATATATATATATATTTTACATATATACAGTTACATTATATATACAGTATACATATACATTCTACCTTTCATAATAGCTCTACGAATGTGCAGCCATGAATATACCGCTTGAGTATGTTTGGATCGCTTCGAGCATCTCAGTAGCTAAACACATGTGAAATGCACATAACCCTGCATAAGTGTATGTTTAGGTCACCAAATTATCTCTCTCTCTCTCTCTCTCTCTCTCTCTCTCTCTCTCTCTCTCTCTCTCTCTCTCTCTCTCTCTCTCTCTCTCTCTCTCTCATTTTATGGTAATTTGGGTCATAATTAAAGATTTACCTCTCCGCCATTATGCATCCGAATGGGTTGTTATTAGTGTCAGAAGAAGAAAGGGGGAAACCGGATGCACTTTTGGTCTATTTCGTCAACAAATACGTCATGCGTTATACGCTTTACAAGGGTTACGAGGGAGATGCCCCTCCCCCTCCAATTTTCCCTCACTCGAAATTTGACGGTGTGAATTATTGTCTTAAGAAATTTCTAAAATGTTGTATGAGAGTCAGCATGAATAAGTAGATTCCTATACAAACTTATGCTAGGTAAAATTGTTGATTTTCCGTGCGCCTGTGTTTTAGCTTCGTACGGTAGCCTTTCAAAATATACATACTAAATGTAATATTTTAGATGGTTACTAAAACGTGTATATGAATTGGTATGTGTGCAAACGAGAGAGAGAGAGAGAGAGAGAGAGAGAGAGAGAGAGAGAGAGAGAGAGAGAGAGAGAGAGAGAGAGAGAGACCAAATTTTCAATTTAAACACTCATTAGTTGAAGCGATCGTCTATCTTTAAAACCCGTCGTGTATTACCTTCATGAATGAATTCCCAACTCTAGTAGCTATGTTTATATTGAAAATCGACGCAAGAAATTATCAACTCTCCGTTATATTTTCTTGAATTTAAAAACAAAAAGCATTTTCTAATAAAAAATAGCAGTAGATTTTTCTCCATTCCTCTTCTTTCTGGTTTAGAATTCAAAGTAAAATAATAGCTCAAATAATACCAGTAATCTGTCTCTTATTTCGAATAAAAAAAAAAAACTAAAGATTTTTCTGATAAAAAAAGACAACAGCTTTCTTTCCTATACAATCTATATGAAACTAAAGGGGCACTCAGTAGAGTGCAGACCTCCGCCGCGGCAGCTGATTTCTCGACCTTCTGCTCGACCTTGACTTTGACCTTAACATGCATTACTTGGCATGGATTTTCATACACTCAAATATGAACCAAGTTTGAAATCTCTGTGACAACGATGTCCAAACTTATAGCTGATTACGTGAATTGGACATTTTGCTTACCGTGACCTTGAACTTTGACCTTGACCTTCTAAAGGCTAATAATTTCCAGCACTTTACATAACGGTTAATACCTGCAAGTTTCATTACTCTACGATTAAAATTGTGGTCAGGAAGCTGTTAACAAACAAACACAAACAAACAAACAGGGGGTAAAACATAACATGCTTCCAACTTCGTTGGTGTATGTAAAAAAAATGTATGATTATAAACTTCAGACCACTCTCTCTCTCTCTCTCTCTCCTCTCCTCTCTCTCTCTCTCTCTCTCTCTCTCTCTCTCTCTCTCTCTCAAGAAACGGCTGTTTTCTAGACATCTTGCAATACTGAAACAAAAAACGGTAATGCCAGCTGTCTCGTCTCGTTAAGCCTCGCCTCTCCTCCTCAAAGGTGCATTCCCTGACAATAATTAATTCGGAAAGGTTAATTAAACCATTCAATTACCGTGACT
>NC_090762.1:59547566-59555066 GCF_036898095.1 Palaemon carinicauda | reverse complement strand
TATGCATATATACATACATACACACACATAGTGTGTGTATATATATATATATATATATATATATATATATATGTATATATATATATATATATATATATATATATATATATATATTCTGGTTACGTTTGCTCTCCACGCGCCTCAGGTAGGCGGGAGAAAGAATAGTCATACCCAGGTGAGAAGGAGCTGCGTGTGCGTGTATATCCAAATCTTTAGTGTATGTATGTATGTATGTATGTATGTATGTATATGTATATATATATATATATATATATATATATATATATATATATATATATATATATATATATATATATCAGTTAAAAAGATAAAGCCAAGCAATATTACAAAACACCTTCAAGAAGCAATGGAGCATCTTAAAACCTCAAGGACATTGATATCCCACTCTTGTAATAAATGAAACTAAATACCTCTGGTTACGAGCGGGACGGGCTATGCATGTTGCTAAGAAATAAATAAGGCTTAAGCTTATATATATAAGTCCCTTCTTAGAATTCGAAGACAGCACATAAGATTTCCTTTGACTGAAAAAAAATGCAGAATATTTCTTAGGCGTTTCTATCTATTGCTAATTCTCTTCCACGATTGTAAATCTTACAAAGGCAATGCTCTTGTAAAGTCCAAATAACATTTGCTACTATAACATACAGATTTAAAATTCTAGCACAAAGTATGTTCTTGCATAAATGACCTGTTCCAACTTCTTCGCCATGATGTATATACATTCACTAAATCAATCCAACCTATTTATCTCTCAGTGAAAGTAAAGTTTCATAAGAACAAAATACTTAAATGGAAGAAAGGTAAATGGAGAAGGACAAAACAAATAAAATTAAATCAGCAAAAACATTAAAACATAAAACAACTAAAAAAACACGGCTATACTTAAAAAGAACTCTAGTAATTAATAGAGTAATTATAGAGTATGTATGGTTAAGGAGGAATGCCTAAGCAGTAAAAGGCAATTACATAAAACACTTCATTTCAAGTTCAGAAACTCCTAGGTGCAATTATGTAATTCGTATGAGTACTTTTATGACAGTTATTTGCTCATAATTGGAGAATCGATGTACAAAAAGAAGAAAAAACTTAAGAATCCATAATATTCTAACCTGGACATTAGCGTGTACAGGGAACCATGGGAGAAAGACTTGCCACATCTCACCTCTTCGCAAAACAGGTCTGCTACTTGCAGGTCAAGTTTAATACTCTATGTCTTCCATACATCTGCAAGAAAAAAATTGGTATTAGTCGGATCTTGTTGCTTGTTAATGACACTCATTTGGTATGAGAAGAAGAATTTTAAAATATTTACTAAAGAATTTAATGGATTCTTAATGTGATATGTTAATAAAAACGTGTGTGACATGGTTCATTTAAATACTATATTAACTAGAGTAATGCATTTCAATTTCATATGTATATTTGTGAACTTACACACATACATACATACACACACACACACACACATATATATATATATATATATATATATATATATATACATATATATATATATATATATATATATATGTGTGTGTGTGTGTGTATGTGTGCAAGTACACAAATATACACATACAAATGAAATGCATTACTCTAGTTAATATAGTATTTAAATGAACCAACTGGCATGGAAATATGTACAAAAATCCCAAAGAGGTTGATAAAAAGAAAGTAATCAGTCTACTTCCTTAACCAGATGAGATCAGCGAGTCCATTTGTTGCATGTTCGTTGACATTTTGCCTTCATAAATAATGCACAAGGGAACTGATGTCCTGTAAACAGGCTCTCGTCAACAAAAGGGAAATGTCTATTGTGTTCAACTTAATTCCTTTTATATTACTAAATTCAATGAGGTCCTAAAAGGAAACTCTCGGAACGCCTGTCTGTGTGTCCTCCTGAAATGTTCCCACGTAATATATATATATATATATATATATATATATATATATATATATATATATATATATATAAATATTCATATATATACATACATATATATATACATATATATACATACATAAATATATATTATATATATAAATATAACTATATATATCTATATACTTTATATATATACATATATATATATATATATATATATATATATATATATATATATATATACACGTATATATGCATAAGGCCCTTTGCATCAGTAGGCGTGGGAGATGATATATATATATATATATATATATATATATATATATATATATATATATATATATATACACTATTAGCTCAGTGGTCTATGAAACTTTATAAACATTGAGAAAAAAATCCAATCAAAATTAGGAAAAAAAAAACTTTCTTGCAAAGATCCGGTAGATTGACACCCTCTGGAACGCTACTCCGTAAGAGCACAAATATCTTCGAAATTGAAAATAAAAAAATAGCGACCAAAGACTTCAGCTCTCGGCAAAAATCCAACTCCATCTAACCTTATTCGATACACATATCAATAAATCTACTTCCTTTCTTTCCCTCAGCTTCAAGATCTCCGATTACAGGCCAAAGAATTGAATGCGCAAATTCCCCACCTCGCAAATGAGCGATGGGCAATGCAACGGGGGTGGAAATTGAGCAGGAAATGAGGGGTTGCAGAGCGGATGGAGTAGAAAATGTAGAAGGACCCGCCATGGGAAGAGAGAGAATATCGGAAGCCATTATGATCAGAAGTGGATAAGTATAGAGGATATCAGTGCGTCAAATAAGCTGAAGAACTCGAAAACATTAAAGGAAGGCAGCCACCATTATTGAATCAAATTGTTGACATAGGATGTCAAGGTGGGCTGGGGACGGGAAGCAGACGTCAGTTCTGCTTTGAAAAATTGCTTGAAGGGAATTTCGTGTATATTAAAGTGGTGTAATAGATTTTCGGAAAATTATAGTAGTAGTAGTAGTAAGTAGTAGTAGTAGTAGTAGTAGTAGTAAGTAGTAGTAGTAGTAGTAGTAAGCTAGTGTGACCTCCGTTAATCCAACCTTATAACAGAAAGAAGAAAATATCCGAGGTCTACCTAAAATCAATTAATACTTTAGCTAACTTTAAAAGACACCACTGTTTAACGATACCAGGCTCTCTCAGGGTTGCTTAGAAGTTAAAGTTGAATAGTTAAACATAACATCAATATTCCAAAGGGAATGGCTTAAAGTTTTGAATCTGAGGGTCAGTGAGATTCTACAAAATAACTCGTAGTCTGACGTACCCATCACAAGGCAAATAGCCAGGAGTCTCCAACTCAGGGAAATGTTGTGTACCCATATTTCTATAACTTTACATAAGCATTAAGCACTATCCCACGAGCACGTCACAAACACAAAGTGGAGGATCATGCTATAACGTATAGTTTGTCACACGATCGATTTCTGAAGTGTCATACGAGCACACTTTGAATATAAAGACTGCCTCACAAACGCGTTTCAAGTGTAAAGAGTTAAAAGCACAGAATTGACGTAAAGGAATTTTCACGCAATCACATTATAAATACCAAGACTAAAGTATACAATGCGAGGACACTATACGAGATGACCTTGTCGCATGAGTGTGTTGTTTTATACAGCACCACACAAGTGAAATTTCTGACAAAGTCATCTCAAAGTAATCAACATATCGCCATTAGTTCATAATTTAATCACATGGCGTTTAGAGAACGAACTCACAAAAAAGGTGAATGAAGAAGCAAAACAGCAAGGAAGAAGGGGAGCAACACAGCTTTTTTTTTTTCCCCCATTTCGTGATGTTTATAGTCACGTCACTGCTGCTAAGGCAGAATTGGGTGATTTTGACAAATAAATATCTGTTAAATGTGCATGATTCCATTTAAGAACAATTATAATAAAACTAGGACTACTAATAAAATTAGCGAACTACGCCCAGTAACGCTTAAATGCCATTGATACGTGTTTTTATTAGTTGTGAAGGATATTAACATGTAAATAATGAAATTGCTTAAACGCAAGTTGCGAGTGCGACCGCAGCGAATGAGATTGTAAATGCACTAACATCTAAAATCTATTGTTCACTCTTGAATATTAGAAGAAAAAAACTGATGTAGCCTAACCATGAGTATAATTCTAGGCTAGACTACCGGTAACTTAAGAGCTCTTAGAACCAGTCTAGAATATTTGCCTTAATTTTCTCTTACCCTACCTTTTCCGGTTGAAAGCATCCAAGAAAGTCCAGAGTCAAATATACCTGATCTATTTTACCTGCAATTCTAATGGAACCGTTCACTGTTCACGCAGAGAGAGAGAGAGAGAGAGAGAGAGAGAGAGAGAGAGAGAGAGAGAGAGAGACTGGCAGGTTTGACAAGGTACGAATTCTGGAAAGTACGATTTCAAACAGCCGTAAATACCACAAAATGTTGGCTATTTGAAAAACCAGTAATTATATATATATATATATATATATATATATATATATATATATATATATATATATATATATATATATATATTCCAAGATTAAAACATATCTCAAGTCCCTATGAAAACGCACAAGAAAACCTCGGCTAAACGTGTAGCTGAAATGCAATAATAGAAATAATATATATTAGAGATCTAGGCCTATGATAATGATGAGACTTGGAACTATAAAAAGTGTCATAAGAGTTCTGTACCATATATCATAAACAGACCTATTTATTAAGCTGTACTGTATACTATAAAAATAGGCCTATGATAAAAAAAGAAAAATATACATACACCAAATCGTCTCACTAAGGACAAATGATCATAACAATAAGATTATGAATTACTTGGACCTTTACAAAGTATGAGATCGACAGTGCTATAATAAAGGCTTTACACCGCGATCACAGACTGGTTGCAAACGCGGTACTTTGACATTACGTATAAGAAACATTTTTCGGTATTATTTCAGAATGAGTTATAGAGATGTAATTTTTGTTTTTAACAAAGTTCTTTGACATGCCACACACGATTAGCAAATTGAAACCTTAGCAAATGTACAATTATAGAGATACTCCCCAATACATACTGTAGACCTCAAAGTACAGCCTTTCTTTCCATGCGGTGGTGACTGACTTGACTTTTCAGGGAGGGTTAAAACCTGTAGCAACCGAGCTAGTCATAGTCATAAGAAATGGAGTTGTATGCAATATATCTTAAAAATATCACATTACTTATTTCGCAATTGAGTTAATATTTATATTATTTAACTGATCCCGATCTGAAACTTCTGATTCTGGCCAATATATCCTAGATCAGGTTAGGCGGAGGTTTCCATGCGGGCAGGAACCTAGGCAACCCCAGACATGGATGATTCTATCTTCGATTGTCTTCTTACCATTATGGCTAAGATACAAGAAGATGATAGAAAGGCTTCTTTTGTCTTTGTTGGTGATTTTAATGCTCACCATAGGGAGTGGTTAAGTTCTATCTCTCCTACCGATCGCCATGGCTTAAGAGCTTTAGACTTTGCCTCTGAATCAGGCTGTGAGCAAATCATAAATGAAGCTACTCACAGGTCTGGTAATTGCTTGGACCTTGTATACACTGACTCCCCTGGCGTTATAACTGGTAAGGTTGGTTCTCCAGTCGGGACATCTGATCATGCCTTGATTTCATTATTAGTGAAGACTGAGCAGCCTGTCCCTGATATATCATATTCTTGTAAAATTTATATGAAATCCCAAGCAGACTGGAATGGGATTTTACATGATCTTTTGTGCTTGAATTGGTCACAATTATATAATAGTGTAGATCCTGTTGTCCCTTTGAATGAGAATCTAGTCAACATAATTGATAGGCGTATCCCTTCTCGTGTGCTAAGGTACCGAGTGAAGGACAAACCGTGGTTCAATAATGATTGTAGACGTGCTTTTTTGGAGAAGCAGGAGGCCTATCAACTTTGGAAGGGTAACAGATCAGATTTGACCTGGAACAACTATACTCAGCTTCGAGCTTTTGCTCAGAGAGTTTATGCCTCAACTGAAAAGGAGTACAATTTAACCATAAAAGAAACACTTTCTGGTACAACTCAGGAACATAAATGGTGGTCTACCCTTAAATCTGCACTCTTTGGTGTAGATGCAACAGTTCCTCCTTTACTTAAACCAGATGGCTCAGTCACTCACTGTCCAAAGGAAAAGGCAACGCTTTTGGCTGATGTTTTTGACAGTAAACAGAGTAATGAAAAACTTGAACTTCCTCATTCCTGTTTTCCTGAGGCTAAACTAACTAGTTTAGCTTTTCGATCTCGTGAGATTAAAGCTCTGTTGATGGACCTTGATGCTTATGGAGGTGTAGACCCAAATGGTATTTTTCCTTTGTTTTTTATAAAGACAGCAGATTTCTTAGCTCCAAAGTTATCTGTTATTTTGCGCAAGTTAGCAAGAAGAGGAGCTTTTAGCACTAGTTGGAGAATTGGTAATGTTACTCCTCTATGTAAATGTGTTTGTGGTAGCTCAAGTCCCACTGATTACCGCCCAATTTCCATAACTCCCATATTATCTAAAGTTTTTGAACGTCTTCTGGCAAAACGTCTTAATAGGTTTGCTGAAGGTAATCATCTACTCCCTAGTTTGCAATTTGGTTTTCGTAAAGGCCTTGGAGCATGTGATGCCCTTCTTACAATCTCCAATGCTGTACAGAAATCCCTTGATTGTGGTCGGGAAGTTCGTATGATTGGCCTTGATTTTAGTGCTGCCTTTGACCGTGTTAATCATGAGGCCCTTGTTTTCAAACTGAAACAGTTGGGAGTGGGTGGGTCGTTTCTTAGCATTATTATTGATTTTTTAAGTAATAGATCTCAAAGAGTGGTTGTTGATGGGCACCATAGTGATTATAGGAATGTGATATCTGGTGTTCCACAGGGTAGTGTTCTTGGCCCATTACTTTTCATACTATATACACTTGACATGTGGTTTGGCCTAGAAAACAAGCTTGTTGCATATGCAGATGATGCTACTCTCTTTGCATCAATTCCATCCCCTGAATGTAGATCTAGGGTTGGTGAATCCCTTAATAGAGATTTAGCTAGAATTAGTGCATGGTGCAAATTTTGGGGTATGAAGTTGAATCCTAACAAAACTCAAAGTATGATTGTAAGTAGGTCAAGGACGGTGGTTCCTCAACATCCGGATCTCAGTATTGATAATGTTTCTTTAAATATGTATGACTCTTTCAAAATTTTAGGTGTGATTCTCGACAGTAAATTTACTTTTGAGAAACATATAAGGTCTGTGTCTTCTTCAATTTCACAAAAAATAGGCTTATTGAGAAAGTCTTTCAAGATTTTCGGTGATCAATCTATTCTGAAGAAGTGTTTTAATTCTTTCATTCTACCTAGTTTTGAGTATTGTTCTCCTGTCTGGTCTTCAGCTGCTGATTCTCATCTTAATTTGTTGGACAAAAACTTACGGTCTATTAAATTTCTTATTCCTGATCTAGATATTAATCTCTGGCACCGTCGTTCAATTAGTTCATTATGTATGTTGCATAAGATTTTTCACAAC
>NC_090762.1:59535066-59537566 GCF_036898095.1 Palaemon carinicauda | reverse complement strand
ATTCCAAAGGTAACGGATACAAACTGGAATTGAAAAGATACACCACTCAATGTGATAATTTCTTTTTTTATATACAAAATAACAAATACATAGAACATACTTCCAGCGGATAGTAAACAGTAACACGGTAAACGAGTTGTCTTTGACACATCCAAAATCCTTGTAACTCTCTCTCTCTCTCTCTCTCTCTCTCTCTCTCTCTCTCTCTCTCTCTGCGAGATAATCAACTAACAGGGTGAAACCTCATAAGGAGTTCGCAGTCTCTCTCTCTCTCTCTCTCTCTCTCTGCGAGATAATCATCCAACAGGGTGAAATATCGTGTGAGAGAGAGAGAGAGAGAGAGAGAGAGAGAGAGAGAGAGAGGTTCTTACAAATGGTTTCACCCTGTTGGATGATTATCTCGCAGAGAGAGAGAGAGAGAGAGAGAGAGAGAGAGAGGGGGGTTCTTACAAATGGTTTCACCCAGTTGGATGATTATCTCGCAGAGAGAGAGAGAGAGAGAGAGACTCCTTACAATGTGTCACCCTGTTGGATGATTATCTCGCAGAGAGAGAGAGAGAGAGAGAGAGAGAGAGAGAGAGGAGAGGCTCTTCCATATGGTTTCACCCAGTTGGATGGTTATCTTGCAGAGAGAGAGAGAGAGAGAGAGAGAGAGAGAGGTCTTACAAATGGTTTCACCCACTTGGATGGTTATCCCACAGAGAGAGAGAGAGAGAGAGAGAGAGAGAGAGAGAGGTACTTACAAATGGTTTCACCCAGTTGGATGGTTATCTCGTGGAGAGAGAGAGAGAGAGAGAGAGGGAGAGAGAGGGTTCTTACAAATGGTTTCCCCCAGTTGGATGGTTATCTCGCAGAGAGAGAGAGAGAGAGAGAGAGAGAGGTGCTTACAAATGCTTTCGACCAGTTGGATGGTTATCTCACTGAGAGAGAGAGAGAGAGAGAGAGAGAGAGAGAGGTTCTTACAAATAGTTTCACCCAGTTGGATGGTTTATCTCGCAGAGAGAGAGAGAGAGAGAGGTGCTTACAAATGCTTTCGACCAGTTGGATGGTTATCTCACTGAGAGAGAGAGAGAGAGAGAGAGAGAGAGATTCTTACAAATAGTTTCACCCAGTTGGATGGTTATCTCGCAGGGAGAGAGAGAGAGAGAGAGAGAGAGAGAGATTCTTACAAATGGTTTCACCCAATTGGATGGTTATCTCACAGAGAGAGAGAGAGAGAGAGAGAGAGAGCCTTATTCCTTATTCTATGTTTGGGTTACCCCAGGTCCCTCAGTGTGAGGCACCTCGTATATCCACCAGAGAGTTGCTAATGCATCTTCCGGTGTATTTTGCATCTTCCAGTCTTGGATGGTCTGGGATGCATCTTAGGTATTTATCGAGCTTATTCTTAAACACATCTACGCTCACTCCTGATATGTTTCTTAGATGAGCTGGCAGCGCATTAAATAGTCGCTACATTATCGATGCTGGTGCGTAGTGGATTAATGTCCTGTGCGCCTTCCTTAGTTTTCCTGGTATATTATTTGGCACTATTAATCTACCTCGGCTTGCTCTTTCTGATTTTTTTAGCTCCATGATGTTTTCAGTAATTCCCTCTATTTGCTTCCATGCTTGTATTATCATGTAGCATTCTCTTCTCCTATCTAGACTGTATAGTTTTAAAAATTGCAGTCTTTCCCAGTAGTCAAGGTCCTTAACTTCTATTCTAGCAGTATAGGACCTTTGTACACTCTCTATTTGTGCAATATCCCTTTGGTAGTGTGGGTACCATATCACATTGCAGTACTCGAGTGTACTACGTACATAAGTTTTGTAAAGCATAATCATGTGTTCAGCTTTTCTTGTTTTCAAGTGTCTGAATAACATTCCCATTTTTGTTTTACATTTAGCCAAACAGTGTTGCTATTTAGTCGTTGCATAACATATTCCTATTTAACATTACACCAAGGTCTTTAATTGCTTCCTTGTTTGTGATTGTCTCGTTAATAGGTCCCTTGTATACATATACCATTCCTTCTGTTTCCATAATTTATTGATTCGAATTTATCGGAGTTAAATACCATCCAATTTATCTCCACTCATTCATATATTTAGTTTAGATCTCTTTGTAGTGAGTTCCTATCTTCATCACAAGTAATTTCTCTACTTATTCTTGTGTCATCTGCGAAACTTCTCCCTACAGAGTTTTTAACATCACAGTCTATGTCTGAGATCATAATAACAAACAGCAGTGCAGCTAATACCGTACCTTGTGGCATGCCAGATATTACCTGAGCTTCATCTGATTTCTCGTCATTTGCAACCACTATCTGTTTTCTGTTTTGCAGGAATTCTTTTACCCCATTTTCCTATCTTTCCCACAATATTGTGCTTTCCTCATTTTTTTCTCTAATATATTATGGTCTACCTTGTCAAAGGCTTTTGCAAAATCTAGATAGATCACATCTGTGTTTTTTTCATTTATCATATTTTTGTATGTTTTCATAGTGTGCTATCAGTT
>NC_090762.1:59530519-59534566 GCF_036898095.1 Palaemon carinicauda | reverse complement strand
TGTGTGGCATTAGAATTTAGAAGCGAACGACTCATGGGCATGAAATTATCAATTCCAAACCGATATATCAGCAATTTATCGAATTTGACCCGCGAATTAAATTTTGCTGTCGTCGATATTAGAACACGACCCCTGGCGTCTGCCTGGCCCCACACCGCTAATTCGGAGGGGGTTTTTGTCTCCAGGTCTCTATTGCGAAGTTTTTACTTTTAGGTTTTTTTTCATTTCATGATTTGCAAACTAGTTTTTCCGATGGCTCCTGAAATTAGTAGTATTGATAAAGTTTTCTTTATGCTGTCTCTAACTGTTTTATATTCTTGTCATATCATTTTTTTTTCAGTAAATTAACACGTGAAGTATTTCTACTTGTGTAATATATATATATATATATATATATATATATATGTGTGTGTGTGTGTGTGTGTGTGTGTGTGTCTGTGTGTGTATATATAGATAGATATATATATAATAATAATAATAATAATAATAATAATAATAATGTGTGTGTGCGCATATGTGTACAAGCTCCCTAACGTATTTATGTAAACATTTACAGTTTTATTGTTATTATTATTATTAGTATCATTATCATTATCATTATCATTATCATTATCATTACTATCATTATCATTATTATTATTATCATTATTATTATTATTATCATTACTAACTAAGCTTTGCGAATGTACACATATAAGGCACAAAATGACCAATTAAGAGCTATCATCTAATAACAGTTTCATCTGCCTTATTTCCCAGAGAAGAATTGGCACCGTTTGAAAGCAAATGGAATAAAGGTCAAAGAAGATGGAATGAAACCGTGAGCCATTTTCCATCTTGAGCACTTTTACTGAACATCTCTCCGCTAGGTAAGTTTATTAATCCGTTCACGATCAGTTTTCGTTCAACTAATACTGTATACAATTATTTTGATTTAATATTACTTGTGAATTTGGTTATCCTTGCTTTCGGTTCTCTGTTTAATTTTACTTAGGCAATTATTAGATGAATAAATTAATACATGCACAGACACACACCCTCACACACACACACACACATATATATATATATATATATATATATATATATATATATATATATATATATATATATATATATAGTAGGTTGGCCTGGGCACCAGCCGCCCGTTGAGATACTACCGCTAGAGAGTTATGGGGTCCTTTGACTGGCCAGTTAGTACTACATAGGACCCTTCTCTCTGGTTACGGTTCTTTCCCTTTGCCTACACAGACACCAAATAGTCTGGCCTATCCTTTACAGATTCTCTTCTGTCCTCATACACCTGACAACACTGTGATTACTAGACAATTCTTCTTCACCCAAGGGGTTAACTACTGCACTGTAATTGTTCAGTGGCTACTTTCCTCTTGGTAAGGGTAGAAGAGACTCTTTAGCTATGGTAAGCAGCTCTTCTAGGAGAAGGACACTCCAAAATCAAACCATTGTTCTCTAGTCTTGGGTAGTGCCATAGCCTCTGTACTATGGTCTTACACTGCCTTGGGTTGGAGTTCTCTTGCTTGAGGGTTACACTCGGGCACACTTTTCTATCTAGTTCCTCTTCCTCTTGTTCTCTTAAAGTTTTTATTGTTTAAATAGGGAAATATTTATTTGAATATTGTTACTATTCCTAAAATATTTTATTTTTCCTTATTTCCTTATTTCCTTTCCTCACTGGGCTATTTTCCCTGTTGGGGCCCCTGGGCTTATAGCATCCTGTTTTTCCAACTAGGGTTGTAGCTTAGCATTTAATAATAATATATATTATATATATATATATATTATATATATATATATATATATATGTATGTATATGTATATATACATATGTATATATACATAAATTATATATATATATATATATATATATTATATATATATATATATATATATGTGTGTGTGTATATATATATGTATATATATGTATATGTCTGTGTGTGTGTTTGTGTATATGCATTTATAAGACACATAAGACAAACTTACTGTGTATATAAAGATTGTTTTTACGAACCCAATAACTCCCCTTGGGTCATTCAAGAGATTCTTTTTATTCGTCATTCTTTACATAATACAAATTTGAGATAAATCAATGAACGAAAATGACACCTGCATGCTTAAGGACAAGTTCTAGAGAAGTAATAGATACGTTTGATGACGACACCGTATTTGTAAAATGGATGAAAGCATCTGTGGTTATATATCTCATGTTATATGTTTAACACAAATTGGAAATTTCTACCTCTGAGTCGTAGACCCTCTGCCCTCTACTTTTACTCTGAGGTAGACGCAATATCCTCTATGATTTATTTTACTGTATATACTTTGTAGATGTTATATGCCTCTGTTTTTAACCTATATTTACTGTTATAACCCTATGCATAATGATTAATGTACAGGAGTATCTTATACCCAGCAAATATTAGAAATCATAATTAATAATGAGGCATGCTGTATGCCCTACATTCTCTCCATTTATCGGTTTTTTTTTTTTTTTTTTTTTTTTTTTTACGTTCGAAAATGCAGGATTGCTCATAGAAGAGCTTATCTCTACAAATAGGCTTATTAATAGATTGGAAACTTCCTTGCTTGGTGATTTGTTGGACGGGTGTTCGAAACCGGCCAAGCTCGAAAGTTTATTGTAGGGGCTGCAACCTCACCACCCTTGTAAGAATGGGATTCGTGGTTTAGGGGGACCCTATAGGTCTACCTGCTGCATCGACAGCAGCCATTGCCTCCCCCCCCCCCCCCCCGAGTCCCTAGCTTGATGGAAAGGGGGCTTGGTCGCTGATCATATGTATATATGGTCAGTGTCTTAGACAATGTCCCTGTCCATTGCCTATTCCATTCATGAGCGACCTTTAAACCGTTTTTCCGTTCACTATTAGCCCATATCGTCAAACGATTATAGTTTTTCTAGTGAGGAAGACCTACTGTACATCCTGTAATGGTCATCTCAAAAGACAAACTGGAAAACTATATATATATATATATATATATATATAATATATATATATATATATATATATATATATATATATATATATGTATGTATATATATATGTGTGTATATATATGTATATATATATGTATATATATATTATATAATATATATATATGTGTGTGTGTGTGTTTGTATGTATGAATGTATGTGTGTGTTTGTTTGTTTGTAGCTTGATCTGTGAATATATAAAAACAGAAAGCATGAGGTATAAAGTTATCGCAACAATCCATGGATTACAAACCTACCAATCGCCAGTTATGGAGAAGGGTTGGTTTCGAGTCAAATTACAAAACCTAAATTTGACAAGAATTTATTTTAACTCTGATCTCTCAAGATAGCCAGGTATGCTTAGTCGACTAGTACATTTTGCCTCGGCTCCAAAGGTTCGAATCCTTGTCCAGTCAGAAGTATTTATCATAAAAGCAATTTATTCTTGGATCTGAGATCTAGAGGCAGATTAGATTTTAATATTAAGATGTTTTAGGGGCTTGATATTTATATGGAATTCACGAGAATTAGTAATAGAATTATCGTTTATGTTGTATAATATAAATGCAGCCGTTTCTAGTCCACTGCGGTACAAAGGCCTCAGACGTGTCTTGTTCATGTCTGGGGTTGGTCGGTTTTCATCACCACGCTTGCCAGTGCGGATTGGTGATAGTAGTAGATTTTCGTCTGATTAATCTCAGCAAACCAGCATAGTATGACTAGCCCTGACTAGTACAGCTTTGCTAATCATGTCGATAGCAAACCTTTTCACCACGATAAGGTTTACCCACTCAGAAATTGATATATATATATATATATATATATATATATTATATATATATATATATATATATATATATATATATACTGCATATATATAAAGGTTATATATGATATATATATGTATATAATATATATATATATATATATATATATATATGTATATAATATATATATACAAGTGTATATATATATATAATATATATATATATATATATATATATATATATATATATATATATGTATTTAATATAAATATA
>NC_090762.1:59520519-59523019 GCF_036898095.1 Palaemon carinicauda | reverse complement strand
TATATATATATATATATATATATATATATATATATATATATATATACATACATATATATATATATACATATATATATATACACTTATATATATATATATATATATATATATACACTTATATGTGTGTGTGTATATTTTTTCATACATAGAATACAATTACAGCATTATTTGTCCTCCATCTTGATTTTGAATAGATCAGTTTCTTACTCTCTCTCTCTCTCTCTCTCTCTCTCTCTCTCTCTCTCTCCTCTCTCTCTCCTCTCTCTCTCTCTCTCTCTCTCTCTCCATGTTATTTGCCAATAGCCATGAACATTCTTCCCCTTTTCCCTCCTCAAAGTCTTCCCTTAGGCCGTGTTATTACTTTCCTTGTTCTCTTGCTCTATCCCAATTCTTTCTTCACTTCTTACTCTATTCCTCCACTACCCCCATCCTCCTCTCCAACCATAGGATCAAGGGGCCCCTTCCGGCGCTCTCTCTCTCTCTCTCTCTCTCTCTCTCTCTCTCTCTCTCTCTCAGGCGGCGGAGAAAAATCTAAAATGCAAAATGCTGCTATATTCGTGATTGAGAAAAATACCTGGAAAGAAATTTTCTTCTTTTGTCCCTGTAATTTTCTGTTTCGTGTGAGTGTGTGTGTGTGTCTCCCCCCCCCCCCCCTACCTCCCCCCCCCCCCCCTCCCCTCCACGCTTATCGGACACCTCGTTATACGGAACTCGATGCCAATAGGATTTATTTCTTTTATTATAAGTACCCAATTTGTTTTATTTAAATTCACAGTTTTTATAGAAAAGTGAGGGAAGAATCGTCAAATAGATGCTGTGTCTCCAAAGAAATGGAGGTCCTTGCTAAAACCATGGCCGCCATAACGTGGAAAGACCAACGGATCTTTTCCATTTTACCGCCACGTTATGGAAGATTTGAAAGAGAGAGAGGAGAGAGAGAGAGAGAGAGAGAGAGAGAGAGAGAGAGAGAGAGAGAAAACACAGATACAGATAGACACACGAAGAGCGAGAGCCTCCATTCAGGGGGATTTACGAAGAGGAATAAAATCCAAAGGATATAAACAAAACATTTTCGAAACGCCCTGATCATAAGGCGTGGATCCTGCCGAACGCTCTTTTAAAGGAGGCTTAGAAATCCGATGCATTTGTCAGGATTCTGTAACACTCAGGTTGTGTCGCATGAAATCGAAGTTTTGAGGAAGAAGAGTGTCATTGGAATTATATTTTTCTCTTTTCGATATACTTATGCTTCGTGGAAAGGCTGTATTCTGTTTTTAAATAAACAGTAACTTGAAACTTAGAGTTCTAAAAAGCTATTAATGGTCTATTGTAAGTCCGCTAATTGATTTCTGTTCTGAAGTTATAGAATTGTATTTGCAATCTCTGTTGGAGAAAATTTAGATAATTGCGACTTTATATGAAAATACGGTATAATCGAAAAAAAGGATAACTTGGATTAGAATTTTAAAGATTACTTTTGGCCCCAAATATCACATACAGATATAATAAACTTGATAGTTTAAATTCCAAGTTGATATCAAATATTAAATGAAATGAAACTATAAGAAAGATTATGTGGATGAGATCATGGTGAGGGGTTATTATTATTATTATTATTATTATTATTATTATTATTATTATTATTATTATTATTATTATTATTATTATTATTATTATTATTATAACTTGCTAAGCTAAAACCCAAGTTGCAAAAGCAGAATACTATAAGTTCGAGAGCTCCAACAGGGAAATTAGCCCAGTAAGGAAAGGAAATAATTGATGGAGATGGTTTGGGCATGCTCTTCGCACTCCTCAAGAGAGATTAGTTCACCAAACATTTAATTGGACTCCACCAGGTATGAGAAGAATTGGAAGACCCAGGCCCACATGGCTGAGGATTATGAAGCGTGAAGTAGATGATGAATGGAGAAGTACTGAATTGAAAGCACAAGATGGAGACGATTGGCGAAATCTAACCGAGGCCCTTTAGTGTCAATAGGCGTAGAAGGAGATGATGATGATGATAATTACTGTAATCATCATATCTATTCTTTGAGGTATTGATGACCATAGCTTTTGCAACGACAGTTTATGGAATTGAAATAATCAATTTTAATCGTGCTCATCTGCTTGTGTTGAATATATGCTGTTGAAATATATATGTTGAATCATTTTCTTTCACAAGAACCGTCTATAAATCAGGGGATAAATATGAGTATAATTTTGCAGGCAATAAAGCAGCATCTCTTCATTATTTCCTGTTCTCATTTCTCTGTATTTTGATTATGCTGAATGACCCACAGGGTCATAATGCTTGAACTTTGACCCTAAACTATTTACAATCATCATCACAATATCTTATCGTAATCATCACAGTCTTCATCATAATCATCATCATATTCATGAGCTGTACTTGGACTATTTGGCTATCTTGGTAACACTGCATGAAAATACTACAAAATAGTAATAATCATGCGCGAAAACTTACGGGAAAAGGTTA
>NC_090762.1:59473019-59515519 GCF_036898095.1 Palaemon carinicauda | reverse complement strand
CCTATTAACTGAAGGGGAGGAAATGCAAGGCCAGGCCTTGAACAATGGGGGGAAAAATGGCCGCCATAATTTCATCTTTTCGTGTACATATTTGGGGAAAATGGGTGAGGAGATTGATCGAAAGTCAGGATGTTTTCATATTTTATATTGCTTTGAAAATAGTTTTCACATATATTTCAAGCCTTTTATTTTTAATACACAAATGTTATAACGCAAAACATTAGGCTGCATAACCTGCATTCAGATATACTAATATCATATGTGCATACATACATATGTATGCATACATATATGGATGTTTATTGCCCTACTACTGTGTTTAGCTGATAAACGTTTTTAAGTGACGCAACTCATTAGCTAATCAATTTCTTCCCTCTTGATAAACAACCAGAGGGGCACTCAGTTGAGAGCATGCCTTCGCCATTAAAACGGTCTCATTTTGTTTTAAACCTCACTGCGTACTTGTCCTTCGATGTATTATCTTCAAAATATAATCGATATTTTCCTTGGGTCATACCCCACATGTATACCAAGTTTCGTTGAAATTAGTTCTGTAGTTTTTGCGTAATGTTCACAAACAAAAAATAAACTAACAAAATATTTGCCATTTATTTAGTATTACGATTATTTTGAAAGTGCTTCTGCGTACTTGTACTTTGATGTACTTTATCCAAAATGTTACAGATTCGTCCTTACGTCATACCCGACATGACTACTAAGTTTGGTCGAAATCGATACCGTAGTTTTTGTGTGAAGTTGCTCGCATTAGCAGAGGCGACAAATCTCTCCTAAAACCCGATTTTTCGCCACAAACAATAACAGAATAACGATGAATATTTTAAGTTTGTCTTTCAAGTTTATATGCATGAGTAGTAATTCACAATAAATAAATTGAGTTTTAAAGGTTTGTAATTGCGTGTATTCCATGGCCAACATTTCAGGTCAGAGACTTATAGTGGGAAATACTTTAGAACGAATAAAAACACCTTTCCAAGCATATTTCCTCTCTGGCTGCAACGTTGACAAATCTCTCAAGCTTCGCTGAACGTTCCCTATATGTGAAATGAACATTGCATGTTTAGTGTCTCCCAAATTCTAACATGCGTCTGGCTTATATATATATATATATATATATATATATATATATATATATATATATATATATATATATATAATACTTGGACATTTTACTATGCATTTAAAGTTAATAGAAGATATTTTAGCGGTGTCTGAAAATCAATGATAGCTTCGTCACCAAGCATTAAATGGAAATTCATAGATACAGTTTTTGGGTTATCCTAAAAAATGGTTGAAGATCATTTTGTCCGGAGAGAGGCTGTCTTCGATTTCTAGGCTTAATTAAGATATTTATTCATTTCAAGCTTGGTAACATGACCAAGTAACGTATTTAGAAGTGACAAGACATGGATATCCTGGATGGAAGTGCTGAAGATACTTCAGTGCAGTGAGAATGTTAGAGCCACTATAGTCCATTTCTTTTAGCGATGCAGATTTGCACCGACTCACAGCGGTGCCCTTTTAGCTCGGAAAAGTTTCCTGATCGCTGATTGGTTGGACGAGATAATTTTAACCAATCAGCGATCAGGAAACTTTTCCGAGCTAAAAGGGCACCGCTGTGAGTCGGTGCAAATCTGCATCGCTAAAAGAAATGGACTATAGATTACAAGATGCTGTGAGGAGTGATAGCGCTCTAGAGTTTGCAAGTTTAGATAGTCTGAAGAGGTTTTTTAAGCTTCGCGTTTTAAGCTGCGTTTCACAAGCGAAACCACTTATGAAAACTCTGCATCAACTCCTTTTCAACAGTGGAACCATGAACTTCAGCAGAGAAGAGATTTAGATTTCTATTGATGATGTAATTAAAGAGATTCATTCATTCACTTTGAAGATTTCTGCTTATGTTCTGTGAAAATTAATTTAGACAAATCCTCTTTACGATGTAAAAGTCGTTTATTTCCCCGCCTCTCATCATTTATCTAATTGCCACAAACTTAGTGACAATGGATTTGCGGATTACTGGATCAGTTTTCTGTAAAATGCTCATAACATTTAATTTACAGACACACTCGGGGAGAAACCACACAGAGGAGGAACGGCTATATGAATAAGATCGTTATAATACAAAGGGACAGATATTGGGCGTCTTGTTGAGTGTGGGCGCCAGCCATGGCTGAGATAAGCCTACCATGGCGTTTGGGCCTACTGTCTGTTGCCCACTCACAACTTGAGCTTGACCTGAACTGCCTACTCTTGGCTTCCCAGCTGTTCTTATTGCACGCACATTGCGAGAGTGTGGGGGGCATGAGGGCTTGTCTTGCCTCTGGGTAGCGGTAGCAGGTGATGCAACAGCACCCAGCCGGTTCTCGCCTACTTTACGTCCCCTCTCCCCGGTATACCTGTTGACGTGGAAACAGATCCAATACACGTGTGCTTGATTCAGCAGATTGCTAACGGTGACATGAAATTGGTTCAAACTGCTTTTCCAACTACCCAGGAGCGTGGAGATGAGGTCACAAGTCGGCAACCGCCGCCCTACTTCCTGCGAATGATGTAACCCAGTTAACGGCCATCTAAAAAAAATTTCTAAACTTCCCATCAATATTTTTACTTTAATCCCCCTAATTTGTGACAATATTTTAAAAACAGTAACAATATTAGAATAAATCTTCCACATAAAAGCTAAAAAAAATGAGAAAAAAACAAGAGGAAGAAATGAGAGAATAGTGTGCCAAACTGTATCTTCAAGCAAGACAGTGGCCAATCATGGTACAGAAGCTATGACACTATCCAAGACTAGAAAGCAATGGGATGACTTTAGAGTATCCTCCTCCTAGAAGAGCTGCATACCATAGCTAATGAGTATCTTCTACCCTTACCGAGGGGAAAGTAGCCACTGAACAATTACAGTGCAGTAGTTAACCCCTTGAGCCAAGTGTGTGAGGACAGGAGAATGTAGAAAGAATAAGGCAGACTATTTGGTGTATGTGTGAGCAGAGGAGAAATGAGCCGTAAACAGAGACAGAGTTCCAATGTAGTACTGTCTGGTCAGTCAAAGGACCAATAACTCGCTAGCGTTAGTATCTCAACAGTTGGCTGGTGCCCTAGCCATCTACAACCTCAATCAAAATTTCTGACAAGAGAAATTGAACCACATCGACCCACACATGCACACAGATATATATATATATATATATATATATATATATATATATATATATATACATATATATATATATATATATATATATATATATATGTATATATATATATATATATATGTGTGTGTGTATATATATATATATATATATATATATATATATATATATACATGTATATATATATATATATGTATATGTATATATATAAAGTATATATATGTATGTATGTATGTATGTATATATATATATATACATATATATATATATGTATATATATGTATATATATATATATGTATATATATATATATATATATATATATATATATATATGTATATATATATGTATATATGTATACATACATATATATATATATATATATATATATATATATACACACACACACACACACACACACACGTCTTATCATTATCGTTTCCCGTTATTAGTACATAATAGAAGAAAGACCTCAGACATGTTCTTTCATTTGCGTCTATTTATGGTCTTTCAGTGCCAGTCCACACCTGCAAACTTTCTTAGTTCATCAATCCATCGTTTTTTCATCCTTTTCCTGGTTCTTTTATAATCTCTAGGGACCCATTCTGTTATTCTTAATGTCCATCTATTATCTGTCCTTCTCATTATATGTCCTGCCCATGTCCATTTCTTTTTCTTACATGTAAGAATATCCTACACTTTAGTTTGCTTTCGTATCCATGTTGTTCTTTTCTGTCTGAGAGTTATTCCCATCATCATTTCTTTCATAGCTTTGTGTTGTAAATAGTTTATGTTCTAAGGCTTTGAGAAGACTCCAAGTTTCTGATGCATAAGTTAAAACTGGTAGGATCATCTGATTATATACTTTATATACTTTTCTTTTTAGAAAAGGTGGCATTTTGCGTTTCATAATCTCATTTTGTATACCAAAAGTTCCTCATTCCATCCTTATCCTTTTATTTTCGGACTCATGTCCTGAGGAAACACTTACTGTTTGTCCTAAATACGTATATTCATGTGTGTGTGTGTTGTGTGTGTGTATATATATATATATATATATATATATATATATATATATATATTATATATATATATTTATATATATATTATATATATATATATATATATTGTATATGAGAGAGAGAGAGAGAGAGAGAGAGAGAGAGAGAGAGAGAGAGAGAGAGAGAGAGAGAGAGAGAGAGAGAGAGAGATATTGTATATGAGAGAGAGAGAGAGAAAGTGTTAAAAGGAGGGTATGGATATCTCAAAGACTTTTTAGTCTATATGGGGGAGACTCCATTTGCTTTTGAGTAGAACAACTTGGTTTGAACGTTTAGAGAGTTTTTTATGATCTTGTCTAACTTATTCGTGAACCCCTTTACCGTGTTACTGTTCACGACATCTGGTGGAATTCTGTTCCATCTATTTACTATTTTGTATATAAAAAAAATTATCAAATTGAGGGGTGTTGTATCTTTTCAATTCCATTTTGTATCCGTTACCTCTGGAATGATTTGCGCTAAGTGTGAATAGACTGTTGTAATCTACATTTGTTATTTCTTTTAGAATTCCGAATACCTCTATCAACTGCCCCCTTAGTCGTCAAGTTTGTAGATAAATAAGTTCAAACGTTTCATCCTCCGTCTATAACCAAATTGCCATAGTGTTGAAACTAGTTCGGTGGCCCTAGCTTGTAGCGTACTGTTTCCAGACTATCTATATCCTTCTGAATACTAGGATACCAGAATTGGACTAAGTATTTTAGAGGAGGTCTTACTAGTGATGTGTTCAGCTGAAGTACAGTGTCTTTGTTTCTGTACTAGAATTGTCTCTATATAACCTATTTGTTTTGTTCTTTCTCTTCAGTTTTTATGCTCTGTTTGGTAAACTTCAAGTCTTTGCTAATAATAATGCTGAGATCTTCCTTCTGGTCCACATTTTCTATTTCATTACCCAGCACGGAATAATCTGTTTGTGAGTTTCTATAACCTATGTGCATAATTTTGCCTTTCCCACAATTGAAAGGAATTTGCCATTTTCCCGACCATCCACCTAACTTAATTTGATCCTCTCTTTAGGCTTCTGTGTCTTCTGAGTTCGCAGCATTTTTGCCCAATTCAGTATTATCGGTAAATTTGGCCATTCTACTAGTTAATCCTAAATCTATGTCTTTAATGTAAATCAGAAATAGTAATGAGCCAAGGGCGTATCCTGAGGTACTCCGTTTGTAACAGCTGCCTACTCTGAGGCTTTTCCACTGATTACAACTCTCTGTTTTCCATTCAGCTGGCTTGTTAATGATGCCTAGTACTCTAATTTTAACCATTATTTTTAAGGGACTTTGTCAATGCCTTTTGAAAGTCTATCTATTGTCCTACTTTTGTCATAAATGCTAAACAGTTTGTGGAAAAAATTCAACAGATTTGTCACACAGGATCTCTTTTGTCTAAGACCATATTGGCTTTCTATCAGAAGATTGCTTTTCTCTACATGTTGTACTATTGAATCTTGTATAATTGATTCAAAATATTTTGCAAGGCACTGAAGTTAGACATACAGGTCTGTAGCTGCCAGGTTCTTCTTTTGGCCTCTTATAGATTAGAGGAACATTGCTTAGTTTCCTTCCTTGCGGTGCCTTTCTTTCGTCGGCTGTCTTTCGGAACATTTTGTAGAGAGAGAGAGAGAGAGAGAGAGAGAGAGAGAGAGAGAGAGAGAGAGAGAGAGAGAGAGAGATTTTCTAACATATGTGACCAATACCTGTCACTTGTTAGAAAATATTTCTTTCCCATATTCCCTATGGTGGTATGAGTTTCGGCGATAGTGAAGGAAACCAGTTATGAATTGCAAAGGGCAAGTTTGAATGCGTATTTATTCTTGTAATTAAGACAAAATAAAGTACCACAATTTGAAAGAATCATAGACAGTAACTTGGTATAATGAGCATTTTGATCTGAAGTGATAGGAAGTGTTAGGTAGATAAGAGCGCATAAGGTTTTGAAAATTAAATTCCAAAATATCGAGGAAGAACAAGAGAGGTCGACGGTGCACTGTTTATGGGGTATTCTATGAGCTGCGCTCCTGTTTTAGTGTATACCGTAGCAAATATTCTTGAAATTTTCATATAGAACACACACACACACGTTTATATATATATGTATATATATATATATATATATATATATATATATATATATATATATATATATATATATATATATATATATATATATATATATATACATGTGTGTGTGTGTGTTTGTGTGTGTGTGTTTGTGTATGTGGAGAGAGAGAATCTTGATATTTTTTTAAAGTATAATGGAAACTCAGAGTAAACTAGCTTAGCTATTAACCTATGGTGAGAGAGACATAAATTGCTATCGTGAAGCTGTCATACAAAATATTTACATAGTTACCGAATAGAAAAATATTTACGTTTTCTACCAATTAAAACTCAAGCAATGAACAGAAAACGTATATTACGGGTGACTATCAAAGTTTATTCATATAAGGTTTCTTTTTTACATAACGATGATTATCAATAGCAAATTTTCTGTTAGTAAAGGGAACATAAGATAGAAAAAAAATAGCAATATCTCTTGAGGTTATACAATATGAGCTAATGGGTATTTCCAAAGAATAATTGACCCTGTCTTGGTCCATTTCGGCTGATAAATTCTCTCTCTCTCTCTCTCTCTCTCTCTCTCTCTCTCTCTCTCTCTCTCTCTCTCTCTCTCTCTCTCTCTCTCTTTCTCTCTCTCTCTCTGTATATATATATATTTGTTCCGACACGAATACTTTACCTCGAATTACCTCTTTGGAGGGTCTTTGATCCTCTCTCAAATTCGACCAAGATTTCCCGCGCTACCCCCCCTATCTCGCTCCCGATAGTTACTACCCCCCGCCGCCAGGATAATTCCTTCGGCCCGGATTAGGGCAGGTCACTGCTTTTCCCGGGTCAGGACCTCATTAAGTTCTTGGTCGTGAGATCCGAAGCATCTCACTCTCTCGTTTTAAATCTTTCGATCCTTTGGCGCGTTGTGTTCCCACGTGTTCCCAGTGTACGGACTTGTGTTTTTTTCTGCGATAGTGCGTTTTCGCAAAGTGTCCTCAGTCCGTTTCCCTTGTGTTATCCAGGCTTTTCTGTAACTCGTGTGCGAACGATGGAGTCGTAAAGGCGGCCCACTTCGCCTGGTAGACTACGGTAGAGGATTTTCTTAGGTATAGGGACATCCTCTTGGCTGTGGAGGAGGAGTACCCCTCCTTCTTCAGGAGTCGCTCGATAGTCTCCAGGCGTGAAGGCGAGGAGAGAGAGGGTTGTCGTGGAACCTGAGGAAGAGCGGTTGACTCAGTAGATCTGACCTGACGGACAGAGGCCACGGCGGTTGACTCGATAGGTCTTTAGGTCCGCGAACTACTCTCTCTGTCTAGCCACCAGGGCGCTACCAAAGTCATCTGTAGGCTTCGAGCCACCTTTATTCTGCTGAGCCCATGTCTTATCGAAAGACTGGCAGAGGCTGATAGGCCATCTGGTCTCATTAGAGAAGCTAGTTCCCCAAGGGAAGTTACGACTCAGACCCGTACAATGGAACCTCAAGGCTCTATGGTCCCAGACAGGCTCTCAGAAAATATCGATCCCAGTCCTTCCGCACACGGAAACAGCCTTGAAATGGTGGAGATGCCGGTCGAACTCCCTCAAGGGGATGCCCCTCGGGTCCTGTCCTCCCGAGTTTCTCCTGTTCACGGACGCCTCCAGCCTAGGGTGGGGAGCCCACCTGAGGGAGGAAACAGCAAGCGGGACCTGGTCAGAGACCGAAAAGCATCACCACATCAACGTCCTAGAGCTAAAAGCAGTACAAAAGGCATGTCTGCACTTTGCAAGTCGATTGAAGGGAAACACCGTGGCCCTAATGTGCGACAACGCCACGGTGGTAGCCTACATCAAGAAACAAGGGGGCATGAAGTCGAAGGAACTGTGCGACCTCACTGTAGACATCTTGCACTGGGCGGACGAACACCAGGTAACACTGCTAGCAAGGTTCATCCCCGGGAAAAAGAACGTGCTAGCCGACGGCCTCAGCAGGGTAGGTCAGATAGTAGGGACGGAATGGTCCCTACAACCAGCGGTAGCCAGACTCATCCTTCAACGCTGGGGCTCCCCGGTGATAGACCTATTTGCAACAAAGCTCAACGCCAAGTTACCGGTTTATTGCTCCCCGGTACCAGACGAAGGAGCAGCCCTAGGAGACGCCTTCCAGCACAGGTGGGACAACCTGGACGTTTATGCCTTTCCCCCCTTCACGCTGCTAAGACAAGTGCTCAACAGAGTAAGAACCGCCCAAAACCTAAAGATGACTTTGGTAGCGCCCTGGTGGCCGGAGAGAGAGTGGTTCGCGGATCTGAAAGACCTGGCAAGCCATCCGCCATGGCCTCTGCCCCCCAGGTCAGACCTACTAAGTCAACCGCACTTCCTCAGGTTCCACGACAACCCTCTCTCTCTTCGCCTTCACGCCTGGAGACTATCGAGCGACTCCTGAGGAAGGAGGGGTTCTCCTCCCCCACAGCTAAGAGGATGTCCCTATATCTAAGAAAATCCTCTACCGTAGTCTACCAGGCGAAGTGGGCCGCCTTTACGAAATGGTGCGCGACAAAACAAATAAGACCTCTCGAAGCCTCGGTCCCTGACATAGCTGATTTTCTAGTGTATCTTAGGGATAAAATAGGAATGTCAATCCCAGCTATTAAAGGAGTGCGAGCAGCCTTAGGCCAAGTCTTTCTCCTGAAAGGCATCGACCTAGGGACATCAAGACATATAGGGATGCTGATTAGAAGTTTCGAACAATCCTGTCCTCCCCAAGCCAGGAGAGTGCCTAGATGGGACCTGGCCAAGGTCCTGAAAATGTTGTGTCTTCCTCCCTTTGAACCGCTCAGAGATATCGGGGACAAAGATCTCACCCTCAAGACAGTCTTCTTGCTAGCCTTAGCTTCGGCTAAGAGGGTAGGTGAGATCCACGGTCTCTCCTACGACGTGGCACACTCCAAAGGGTGGAAGGAGGTATCTTTCAAGTTCGTACCCTCCTTTGTAGCTAAAACTCAGAACCCAGCAGTCTGGGACCCGAGGTTCGAAGGTTTCTCTGTCCCGGCCATTCCCAAGACAGGTAATACGGACGACCTGAAGTTATGCCCGGTCAGGACGATCAGGAAGTACCTGGAAAGGACGGCCCATCTCCGTCCAGGTGCCAAGAACCTCTTCGTCTCTTCAGGCGTTAATAAGAAGCAAGTGTCCAAGAACACTATTTCCTTCTGGCTGAGACAAGTCATCACTAGGGCTTATGAAGAAGACAAGGTGGCGGTACCAGGCACTCCCCGTCCCCATGACATCAGGGGCCTGAGCACGTCCTTGGCCTTTGAGAGAAATATGGCAGTGGGCCAGATCCTGCAGGCCGGCACTTGGTCACACCAGTCGACCTTCACGGCCCACTACCTCAAAGACTACTCAAGAAAGTCTTTGGATGGATTCTCCATTGGGACAGTCATCGCCGCCCTCCAAGCTGTGTAGTGGCAGGCTGGAAGACGTCCCCAACAAGTGAATAGACTCATCCCTACTTCTTCAGGAGAAGATTCAGTAGAGAACATGTCAAGAGGTAAGACTTAAATTATAAGCGTAAGTTTTCCACTGCTACCCCCTAACCGCTCTCTGTACCCCCGCATTACGTAGCCCTCCGGGCACCATGTGCCTAACCAAGTGGCAGAATGGCTCTCCCGCCTCCTAAAGTGTAAGTCTCCAAAGAGGTAATTCGAGGTAAAGTATTCGTGTCGGAACAAATGAAAAATTTTAAGTAATTTTTATTTTTCCTAACATACTTACCGAAGAATTACCTCTGAAGTAATGGCCCTCCCTTCCGTCCCCGAGTGCCATTCTTCCATTGCCAAGTCGGGCTTAACGGAGAACTTAATGAGGTCCTGACCCGGGAAAAGCAGTGACCTGCCCTAATCCGGGCCGAAGGAATTATCCTGGCGGCGGGGGTAGTAACTATCGGGAGCGAGATAGGGGGGTAGCGCGGGAAATCTTGGTCGAATTTGAGAGAGGATCAAAGACCCTCCAAAGAGGTAATTCTTCGGTAAGTATGTTAGGAAAAATAAAAATTACTTAAAATTTTTCATATATATATATATATATATATATATATATATATATGTGTATATATATATATATTTATATATATATATGTATATATATATATATATATATATATATATATGTGTGTGTGTGTGTGTGTATATATATACAGTATATATATATATATATATATATATATATATATATATATATATATATATATATATATATATATATATTTATTTATATATATATATGTATATATATATATATATATATATATGTGTGTGTGTGTATATATATATACAGTATATATATATATATATATATATATATATATATATATATATAAATGTATCTATATATATATATATATATATATATATATATATTTATATATTTATATATACATATATATACAGTAAATGTATCTATATATAAATATATATATATATGTATATATATATATATATATATATATATATATATATATATATATATATATATATATATTAATATATATATACACTGTTTATAATCTTATGATGTAAGAGTTACGGATATCAGTAATCTAACATGGGGGAAGCTTTCTTTTATGAGTCAAAATTATTACTGCACTTTTTTCATCATCAGGGACCCTTATTATTCATATATTTTTCTTTTCGTATATGAAAACCTAGAGGCCCAACCCATTATTTTCTATTGTTTTTACCGAAGAATAGGCACAACAGATTGTCAAAGTTATTGACATTTCTGAAAATCAATTTACTATTATACCTTTAACTTTGCCATCTCTGTTGCATCTTTTTTTTTCATTTTACGGCTATTTATTTCCTTTGAAACTTTTGATTATGCAATATTATAAAAGTCTTGAGTAGGTGTAGCCTGTAGTTAGGCTTGGTTGGGGGTAATTTCTGCAGTCATCGGATGGCCACGTAAACAATCCTTATTTCTAACCAAATATAGCCATAGTATCTGATAAAGGACCGTGTTTGTAGAAAATGCTGTTTGAAACTGAATCACAATCTATTTCTCATTCCATTTCGAATACTCTTATCGACAAGAATAGATTTTGCGGGCATACAGTACTGCCAAGTAGTAACTGACACCAATAAAGAAAAAAATTCTATTTTACAATTTTACAGAAAGTTTAGTCTGATTATGAATAGCAGCCCATGGTAGTTGCGAGGCTGCCCTTCTAAAATTGTTCAAAATCATTTCGAGGTAATTTCTATTCTTAATTGTATAACCTTTGGTTATATGTGCAGTAGGTTTTATATGTACATGTACATGTATTGGCGTGCTACTGTTATAAGCACACATTGAGTATGTGTTGTTTCAGATGTATGTAAATGGATAACTGAATACATCTTATTAGCTTTGAAGTATTTATTCTATAAAAACAACAGAGTTAAACATCTCCATCACTGGAGGAAGCTGGGTTGGTCAGATGACCAATTCTGGTGAAGTATAGATATGAACTGACTAACTTATCGATATCACAGATATCGTATGCTTAGTTTATATTAGACTCGTCACAAACTCGGAAGACACCTGCATCCGGTGACGTCACAAACTTTCACACGCTGAGACAATGTGTTGACGTTTAAGAAGAATGTCATATTGTCGAAGTTTGCATTGTACGTCCTGTTTATGATTTGAATGACTACAGCAAGTCCCACGGCTAGCTCCTTCATCTAACATGACATATTACGTCATGTGTTTTAAACATGTAATATTAACTATTCTAATTATTACATAAGCTCGGCCAGCTATCTCAATTTTTTCACAAAAATTTAACAAGCCAAAACATGGTTACTAGGTGTGACTGGACATATGTATTATTCTTTGTTTAACTTTAGCCATAATCAACCGAGGACGAATGTCCAAATAGGCACATTAAAAAATAATAACAATAATGCATATAAAAAAGGTATTACCAAAGCAAAAAGAAAAATGCATGATAAAATAAAGATCACATATATGGTACATTGCTAGCAAATGATTATATGGTACCAAAAAAAAAAACTTCTGACTTACATATGATTCGGTAACTTGTTAAAGAATAATTGTTACCTTTGTCAGAAACATATTAACATAATACTCAATTTTTTTAGTGCACAAACACGAATTCCTGGTACGTACATGTACCACGGTTTCGTACATATATATATTATATATATATATATATATTATATATATATATATATATATATATATATATATATATATATATATATATATATATATATATATATATATATATATAGGGCTGATATATTTTATTAGATGCCCATAGATTCTGTTATATATATTTTTTTTTCTCTTTTCTTTTTTAACATTCCGGCTTATATATTTTTATTACATGCCGAGAGAAAAAATGATTTATATCTTTTTTTTTTTTAAATGTTGTTTTAAATGTATTTTTAACAATGCAAAATGTAGAAAATTTCTTCAATTACATATTACTAGCGTACTAACAGCTTTTCTTACAAACACTTCCCGACAATTTACTCCTTTAGCGAATGAGGTGGCCACTCAAACGGCTTTGAATTGAATCAAGTATGGAGTATTGTCGGGACTAGCCGAATCGTTCCTTTGTAGCTGCATGCTGTGCCGTAACCTACGCCAAACAAGGATGTTCACGGCGATAAGTATCACCACCGTAAACGGCAATCCTGCTAGTAGTATGTGGTGAAGGATTTCCTTATAAATCGGTGACAGGTGGTCCCTTTCGGTAAGTTTCATCAACCGCTTTGCCACATGTTTGTTGTACGGGAGAGGAAGTGCTGGCATTGTAGAGGTCCACGTGAAGTTCGCGAAGTAGGCTCGTTCTCTGATGAGTGTCCGTAGACCAGTCACCATGGAATTCGGGGAAGTCCCGATACAACCATCTGCTGCGACGAAGATGTGGGTGAAGGACGTGGATCCGTCAGGGCATGATACATTGAAGCCGTCCTTGTCGTATCGTATCCACGAGCCATTGTTCAGTCTGCAATTGAACTCATTATTGTCAAAGGGATAAAGCTTATCCAGACAATTTTCACTTGTATGGGAGAGAGCACCGTCTAGCACTATACCTAACTCGCATGAATCCATTAAGTTTTTATGGAATTCAAATGAGTCAGCTGTACATATTTTTCTATCCATTGCATCTGAACAGTGAGTTAATTGATTTAAGTCTTTAATGACCGTATATGTTTCCTTGTCT
The DNA here is from genome assembly GCF_036898095.1 of Palaemon carinicauda. Taxonomy (NCBI): domain Eukaryota; kingdom Metazoa; phylum Arthropoda; class Malacostraca; order Decapoda; family Palaemonidae; genus Palaemon; species Palaemon carinicauda. Next base: position 59,502,019 of record NC_090762.1, on the reverse strand, counting down.
GGGGAAATCAATACGTGTCCTGTCAAACTGGATATTACTGGATTTGAGTGATTCGTCATGAAAGTCGGAAATGGTGATATCCTGTAAGATTGCCAGGCATCAGAAGAATCAAAGGGAATTGTAATCATAATCTTGTTATTATCTACGTTTACTGTAATTAGACTGTAATAAAATTCTAACCTATGTTCGTCTAACAAAGGAACATAGCCTAGTTTATCCCTTCCGTTCTCCAGAATTAACTTTAAGTAACTTATAGGCAACAAATGGGGCGACAATACACCTTTAGTTGCTAACGTGATAGCTTCTACATAATCCTTGGATTTCTCAATGAAATGTGCAATTCTGTTATGTATGTGATCTATCTTTGAATCATAATACGTTAATGTTGCCAACAAATCCTGTACTTCCATAATTTGAACGATATTATTTGAATGTTCATTTACTAAATCCATACTTTTATTGATTGAAGCTAACTGATTCCTTAGTTCTGACATAATCAATTCATCTTTATGAGTCAAGAACTCAATTTTCTTATTTTGATTACTAATTTTAAGACGATTGGAAATTCCTAAACCCAAACTTGCAACAGACCCAAAGATGCTTAATGCAGCATAAATAAACGGATTCCGTCTTTCTTTATGTTCGTGTCCTACAGTCCACATCAAAAGGTCATAAGCCAAAGATCCTGTCTTGCCAGTCTTATTTTTCAAGTCATCAGATAGCATCTCTGCAACTTTTAATGTTGATCCAAGCAAACTCTCTGTAGTCAAATGAAAATGTCTTCTATGCAACTCATCCAATGATGCAGAAAACCTTGAAATGGCGGTTCTTAAGCTAATGACATCATTCTCTTGAAGAAAAATTGCTTGCATATTCACTTCTACAATTACGTTGGTTGATGTAATAAAAATGTCTTCTTGTCTTTCAACTATATTGCCATATTTAAAATATATATTTTTAGTTTTAGAGCTCATCCCACACGAGAAAAATGTCTGAGCGAACAATATCACTCCCAACAACAAAAAATTCATCCTGGAAACCTGTAACGAGAAAAAATATATGTAATTACTCCTGTATTAAAAGGAAAACTTTTAATCACATAAAATAAAATAAAAATTTCCCTCACTTCTTTTCCTCTCTTTTCTTTTTAATTTCTTATGTGAGCCAATGGTACTATTCTCTCATCCGTGGGTTGGGATACGTTTTGAACTCTAAACCTATTGGCCGTTAATGTTTCCAAAATGTTAAATGGGCCTTCAAACTTAGGTGTTAGTTTATAATTGAGCCCTTTTCGTACATTGATTTGAATATATATGTTATCACCCACGGTATATGTTTTAGTTGGTTTCGCTATTTTATCATGATTCCTTTTCATTATGATTTGTGATTCTTCTAAATTCTTTCGAAGGATATCATATCGACTTATACTTGCATTTATACATTCTTTTAAAGGATTTGATAGATTAGTTGTAGGCGTTAATACATGGAAAGGCGTTCTAACTGGGGTACCATACAATGCTTCATGCGGTGACATTTTAATTGATATATGATATGAATGATTCAGAGTACTCAGTGCCGCCGGTATTGCAATATCCCAGTTGGGGTCTGATCCCCCTAGTGTTACCCTCAATATATTTAATATCTTCCTATTTGCTCTTTCCACTAGCCCATTCGACTCTGGGTGATATATCATGGTATTTATTTTCTTTATGTTGAGGAATTCACACAATGAGGTAAGAAAGTGATTATTAAATTCACCACCCGAGTCTGAGATTATCATGTGTGGAATTCCATGTTTACAAATGTAACACTCGTAAAACTTCCTAGCGCATTCAATCGCAGTTTTAGTTTAAAACTTCCTAGCGCATTCAATCGCAGTTTTAGTTTTAAGCGCTATTAGTTCTGTATATCGAGTTAAAGCATCTATAATTACTAAGAGGTGCTTATTTCCTCTGTCTGACTCGTAAAATCCTGTTAACAAATCTAAATGTATTCTTTCAAAGGGTTGATTGGGCACAGGATAAGCTCCTAGGCTGACAGGTGTTTTCGTATGCCCTTTGTTTTCCTGACATGTGCGACAATTAGCTATGTGTCTTTTTATATCTGTAAACATTGTATGCCAATAAAACAATGATTTGGCTTTCTGTGACATTAATGAGAACCCAGGGTGTCCATGTAATGGATTTGAATGCAACCAATTCAGGACAGTGGAAATAAGTGAGATGGTACTACTACCTGGTCGTTAGTTACATGTGGTGTAGTGCGGGTTTTCCTTGTCACAGTCCTACACAGAATATTATCTTTGATTATATAATTCTGCTGCTTATACTTTATATATTCCTTTTCTTTATGATTGCCTTTCAAAGCATTTATAATTGTTTCTATTTTCTGATCTTTTCTTTGCTCAGTCTGTAACAATTCAGCGCTCCAGCCTAAATCTTCTTGTTCAGATATTGTTTTTACAATAGGCATGGATGTTGATATATCTATTAATTCAGCTAAAGGCTCCGTACAAGATGACACGGGGTTGCGTGATAATGCATCCGCAATGATATTTGCTTTCCCAGGTAAATACCCGATTCTTACGCCAAAATCTTGAATGATCAAATGCCACCGAGTTCGTTTAGGGCTGTGATTGAAGCCTTTAAAGAATTCTGTTAGTGGTTTATGGTCAGTAAGAACCTTAACGGGATAACCGTAAATTATGAACTTAAAATGCACTAGCGAATTAACAATAGCTAGCCCTTCCTTGTCTATTACTGCATACTTACTTTCGGAAGTTCTCAATTTTCGAGAATAGAAAGCTATCGGGAAAAATTGTTTATCATATTGCTGAAGCAATACCCCTCCTACTCCTAAGTCTGAGGCGTCTGTTGCAATGAAGAATTCCTTACCGAAGTCAGGAAATTTTAAGATAGGAGAACTACACAGTTCATCTTTCAAAGTATTAAACGCCTGTTGATGTTGCTCAGACCATATGAAATCTACGCCCTTCTTCGTAAGATCAGTTAAAGGAGCGGCTATTATTGAATAGTTGCGTATAAAACGCCTGTAATATCCACTACAACCCAGAAATTGCTGTATTCCCTTGACATTAGTAGGTATGGGAAAATTACGTATAGCCGACACCTTATCATGGACTACTTTAAGACCTTGGCTTGACACCATAAAACCCAAATATATTAATTCTGTTTTGAAAAATTCACACTTACTAATCTTTACCCTTAAGTTATGTTGTCTTAATCTCTGTAGTACTAGTTCTAACTTACGTAGATGTTCTTCTAAGGTGTTGGAAAAGATTACAAGATCATCCATATAGGCATGCAATATATCCCCTAACAAGTCTCCAAACACTATGTTAATCATTCTTGTAAATGTTATAGGAGCACAATGTAAACCAAAAGGCATCCGTAAAAATTCATAATGTCCCCTGGCTGTGCTGAAGGCTGTGTATGGGATACTATCTTCTTCTAATGATATCTGGTGAAAGCCTTTAAGTAAGTCCAAACTGGTAAAATATTTATTCTGACCTAACAAAGACAAAATATCGTCAGTACATGGCACTGGGAATCGATCAGGGATCGTTTCCTCGTTTAGACGACGAAAGTCGACGCAGATACGCCATGTTCGATCTTTTTTCGGTACAACTATTAAAGGAAAATTATAAGGGCTGTTTGATTTCCTAATGACTCCTCCTTCTAGCATTTTACCTACTTCATCATTTATTTCATTCTGGAATTTCATAGGGAGTCTGTACGAGGGTACATATATAATTTTCTGCTTGTCCTTTAACCTTATTTGATGCTCGATCACATCTGTTTTTCCTAAGGATCCATCCGTAGTGGAAAAGACATCTTGATATTTAGTTAAAAGTTCAAAAATTTTCTGCTGAATTTCTTCGTATTGAATGTCCTTACTGATTTTATTTTTAATAAATCGCAAAAGGGATTCATCCGCAACTGATTGAGAGTGATTGATTTCAGCAACGGTAAGAATACGATGTTTATAAACTTCTACATCCAAGATATGTTGATTTTTGTGAATTACCAAAGTGTTATTTAAATGATTACAGACTTCGATATTACATTGTTGATGTGAGCCTACTGTATAAATAGCTTGTGTGACAGACAATCCGTTAGTTTTCAAAGTATCGGAAAGGATTAATATTTCAGATCCCGGTAGTGTTTTCTTTATTTGCACTATTAAATTCGAAGGTATGTTTGGTTCGATAAATTGCGTGCAAGATGATATTACGGGTGAACGAGAATTCTGCTGGGTCGCGTATATTATTTCTTTATTAGTAACACAAGTTATTGGTTCTTCAACGTACGTTACGGTTACATTTGTCGTCTCCTTTTTATCCAAAACTGATTTTAAGGTATTAGAAGACTTATAGAATTTCCCTTTGATATACACGCCGTGCTTGGCAGGAGCTAAGATAATGTTTTGATTTCCCATAGATGGGTATCCTATAATTACAGCTGGATACATATTAATGTTTTTTACAACAACAAATGTATCGGCAAACGTGCGATTACCGACTCTGAACTGAACATGAGTTATGCCTATGACGTTTAATTCATTATTTCCTATACCTGAAAGTCTAATTCCTGATTTTTTAATCGGAAAGTTCGAAAACAACAAATGATGTGTCTTCAAATCCATGATATTACGTGGACTACCAGAGTCAAAAAATAACGTAAAGGATTTGTGTTCTAAATTTACAGCATATAAGGTTGGCCGTAACTCATTTTGGCTTATTATTGTATGAATTCGTTGCAAATCTACGGGAGCATGCACTGTTTTACTTAATTCGGCCGTGTGTTTCATAGGAAAATCTATTGTCTCACAATTATCTGATAAAACATTAAATTGATTATTCAATACTATTTATGTTGACATGAATGACCTTGACCCAACATCACTCTCTTCCCCTCTAGAGTTAACTATGTGGTATTTGCTTTGCTCTGCACATTCTGAAAATTAGTCTGACCTTGCGAGGTCTGGTTTGACGGCCCAGGCTCAGCGATATTTGAAGAAGTGTTTGTTTGTTTTGGACTCTGAACTGCATTGACATTTGGTTGTTTCTTCTTATTGTTAAAATGAGGATTTTTCTTTTTATTTCCATATGGAACTGACTGTGGAATTGACTGTGTATTTCTGGGATATTGTTGTGTCTTACGCGAGTAACATTGACTATATGAATGCGTTGCAGTGTTGTGAATTGAGCAAAATTTCGTTCTGCAGTCTGCGCTTATGTGACCTTGACGTTTGCAGTTATAACACGTCATTCCCGCTACTGGACTGCTAACTACGTTCACTGTTTGTGGTTTTGTTTCATTCTTTGCAAAAACTTGAGTTAACACGGGATCGAGATCTGGACACTTGGACATGTGTTTCTTTATCTGTTTATAGACATCCAATTCCGTACTTGCAGGCGTTAACTTCTTATCAAAACACCGCACTAAAGCTTCAGGCAACATAAGTGTCATGCAAGTCAAATACATTAATCGTAAAAAATCTTTCACGGAGATGTTATCGTTAGTAACCCAAGTGGAATGACCTAAAATGTCCTGATATTCGTTAAGCCTATCAGCTATGAGAGCTGCTCTCTCAATAACATTAAGCCGATTCATAGTGGCTTGATTAAGTGTATTTCATAACGTTAATACTACATCCAAGGCTTCCTCACCCCCATAGATCGCGCGTAACCTAACTTTGAAATCATCCCAAGTAACTGCTTCTTGAAATGAAACACCTCTTAAATACGCACTCGCATCCCCCTTAGAAAAATCTATAAAACTTTTTGCTTCTTGTAATTGTACAAAAGGGTCTACGATTTGTTTGGCATTTAAATGGGCATCGACGGATGAAATCCATGACTCCACATTTTGTGGCAAGAACCCGTTGACTCGACCCTGAAAAGGAAGGATTGCTGACCTGGCATTTACAAGCGTCACAATTGGAGGAGGATTAGTCTGGCCTACACCACTAGGTCCAGGGGAAGGGCTGACAGGAGGAGTCATGACTGCTGTATTTTTTTTCCTATCTCTTCGACCCCTTGCAATTCTATCAAAATATCTATATGAGTACAGACGCCCACTGCGTAAACGCATATGTATAACAAAATTCCCCAAACAATGTCACTAATCCCATAACATTCCCCGAGAATTTCTGAAAGAAAAAGGAATTAGCACAAAGAAAGAGAAATTCTAAATGAGAATTCGGAGTTTCCTTTAACAAAGATTAGCAATTCACTCACCCCAGTAATAATCGACTAACGACTCGTGATAACTACACTTCACTGCCCAAACTGGAATGAATTCAAAAAATCTGTACTTAGCTTATATATGGATCTGCGTGATGTCGACACGTCCTCTCTCTCTCTCTCTCTCTTGATGTTTTGTTAGCGATGTATCGTTCGAGTTTCTTGTTGAATGTAGTGCTTCCTGGGTATGTTTTGCAATTGTTGAACGCCAGTCCTTGGGTTTCCTAGGATGTTGATTGAAGATTCAATTGGTATTCATAACATTTGTTAATGTTAACTGTTCCGTTGGACTATAATATTTAGTCAAAATTGTAGATTCATGTAGATAATGTTGAGTTCTTGAAGATCTTTCTCAGGTTTTACAGCTTTTATTTTGAAGTCTTGAAGATCTTTCTCTTGTTTTACAGCTTTTATTTTAAAGTCTTGAAGATCTTTCTCTGGTTTTACAGCTTTTATTTTGAAGTCTTGAAGAATTTTCTCTAATTCTTAGAGTTTAACCGCTGCCACCATTTATTGGCGTGCTACTGTTATAAGCACACATTGAGTATGTGTTGTTTCAGATGTATGTAAATGGATAACTGAATACATCTTATTAGCTTTGAAGTATTTATTCTATAAAAACAACAGAGTTAAACATCTCCATCACTGGAGGAAGCTGGGTTGGTCAGATGACCAATTCTGGTGAAGTATAGATATGAACTGACTAACTTATCGATATCACAGATATCGTATGCTTAGTTTATATTAGACTCGTCACAAACTCGGAAGACACCTGCATCCGGTGACGTCACAAACTTTCACACGCTGAGACAATGTGTTGACGTTTAAGAAGAATGTCATATTGTCGAGGTTTGCATTGTACATCCTGTTTATGATTTGAATGACTACAGCAAGTCCCACGGCTAGCTCCTTCATCTAACATGACATATTACGTCATGTGTTTTAAACATGTAATATTAACTATTCTAATTATTACACATGTTATGCCCTTCGTCCCATTCCCTCCAAAATAATATAGGCATTTAACAAAATTACAAATGACAAAATCAGTGAGCTTTAGCGGAAAATACAATATGGCTATTTGGCAACGAAATTCCTGTCTCAATTTAAACAGATGCTTGACATATTTGGTGTACCTTTGGGAATAAAGAGAATATTGTGTTGATAAACCTATTGTTAGATCACTAATTACTTCCCTAAACTCATGCAAGAAAATAGTCAGAGTATTTTGGGATGACATTGTGTGTTATAAAAGGTATCTAATTAGCTTCCCCAAAATTGAGCATGTGTAAAGCAATCACCAAACCTCCCTCTAAAAGAAACCGTTCAACATACGTATGTCAATCAAATTTGAAAAGACCGAGACTTGAAAGCTAATTGAGGAATCTCGCTATTCAATTAGGGTGGTATCACATTTGCGGTGCCAACTGTGGTTAGCCCAACACGATGCACAGCGAAACTTCGTTCAGCAAAACTTGATCATTTAAGGTAGAATTGGAATGAACATAACTGGGTTAGAATTTACACTGTAAAGGCTACACTTGACCAGACTGGTTTTTTGTGGGTGTGTGTAAGGTGTATCCTCTACTATAGTTAAATATCATGACAATATTTAATCCGTATATTTTTTTATGTGCCGAAAAACTTCACTATGTCACTTTGGGATGAGAATGCATTCTAGGTTAATTTCATTCTTCTATTATCTTACTTAATATACGGTATACTGGAGTGGGTAAATAGCAAGGAAACTTTGTTGCCGGGTAGATTAATTTTGAAAATGCCTGAATTTAACAAATTATTTTATGTTCATGAATCTGATATTCTGGAGGATGAATTTTGTATGAAATGCTGTATGGTAACCATCTATGTTTATTTCCTTTTATTGTCATTTTTATATATTTACACTTTCTTGAGTTTACCTGCTATTGAATATATCTCGATTTTATATTTTGTATATTATTTTGTTTTTAATAGTTAAATAGTATTAAAACTTACTTTAGATTTTGAACAAAGCCTCAGGTCCAGTGTTCCCTTAAAGAAATTATATAATAATTCACTATTGACGTTACTTTTCAAAGCACCCAAACATTATTCATTATGAATCAAAACGCATCCATTCAATAATTTTGATACTAAGGAATAAGTTGTTCAAGAAAACTATTCACTTTCTACTGGATAACATAAAGGGATTCAATTAATTTATAAAGGAGAACCGGTAATTAAGGATACCCACTCCCAAAAGAGGGAAAGATTTTTATTTGAGATTACCACTGAAACCAGGACTTCTATTCAAATAGTTTTCATTATATTTGCAGGCGTTGTTTTTCACAATTTTTTAGCTTTTATTCATATAATTATATTAGAAACCTGATCATGACAATTTTCTTTAATGGCATTTTACATCATATTTTTATTTCTAATCGATGTTCCTTGATTAGATCATTCGTTAATGTAGCACCTACTTCATAGAAAAAAGAAATTGCTTCATTATTTTGAATAGGTTGTTGAACTAGGTCACAGTGCCCTTCATAATTTCTCATGTGAGTAGACATAGATATTTTTTCTTCACTGGAAGGTAAAAACTGTTACGAGACTAAGTTAATGATGTTGACAGTTCTATTGAGAAACTCCGAAGGAATGTGTAGCCTAACGCGGAACGTGATGAGTAGTAAGAACTGAATACTCCTTACGGTGCCACTAAAAATGTCTTATGAAGGCAGCACCCTCCATCGAGGATAAACAGCCTTGCTTAGTGCCAGTACACTTCTTTATCAGGTCATACAATAAGACTTTTAGGTACCAAATGTTCTAATTGAAACTGTGACTTACAGCAGTCTAACTTTGTATTTTTATATTTAAGAAAATGTGCATGAACCCTTTATATGTAAAGAAGAAAATAATCACATAGTAAAGAAATGGAAACATTAATTATATTTAACAGATGTATTTAGCTGTTAACCGAAACATCTATGACAGGAGGCCAATTTTAATCATGTAGATAAGTACAAAATGATATTAAGTTTTATTTCCCTCGAAGCTCTGGAATCTAAAATCTGCCCATTTTACAAATGAGCATTTAATGCATATTTTAACCATAATTCATCTTTATTTTTTGGAAACTATACAAGAATTTGTTTTTCATCATTCAGATTCGGCTGCCATGTCCACATAAAAGGGCCCTGCCTTTGAGCTCGTTAGAAACAGTTTTGCAATAGTTAGAAGTACACCCCCATCCATTCATATGGTATTTTTTCCTCAACGCATCATAGCTTCTTTGGATAGCAGGCCTATGGGTAATATATATAGGCTAGTCTTTATTCAAAGTATATATAGTCAATTTATTTTCCAAATGGGATTTGTTTAGAAAAGAATTTAAAGGGTATTGCAACATAAACTAGAAGTGAAGAATGCATATAGCATTTCATATTACTTAACTACTGTAGATCTTCGTATGTAGACTATTTTGTCTGCAATTAGTGCTGTAGGTACTGCAGGTTAGAGGGCACCGCTAAAACTAGTACAAAACCATGTGTTAGGGTATAGGAGGGGTGGAAGTATTAAGGATGAATGTTGGATGATAAAGTGTATAGGGACCATTATGGAGAGGCTAAAGAGACTCAGTACTGTAGTGGGAAGAAAAGGGATAAATCTGAAATACACACATCTAAATATTTTGAGTCTAATAGTGTTTTAAGGAGGGTGAGAAGTGAGAGATAACAGCAAGGATAAAAGCAGTATGGGCAAAGTGGAAAGAGGTTTCCAACTTGGTGTGTGATATACAAAATGTTGATAAAAACTAGTTTTAATGCATGGGATATGTTCAGAATCAAATTGGTCTTCCGTTGATATTTATCTATTTTGGAAAGATCGTAAATTATGTCGATACTCGGCCTTTAACATGACAAAAAACATCAGAAATGTTTATGGGTCAGAACAAGGAGATTTCTATTTGTTATTCAGATTGCACTGCAGTATCCTTGGAGAGAATTTGTGTAATGTTATCGACTTAAGATGATTTAATGAAAAAGTTGATTTATAGGTCTGACAACATTTTTTTTCTTTTTCCAGACATTTACACGACTCACATGGCAAGAATTGAAGAGCGTCACATATTCAGTTTCAAACATCAAGATCATGGAATAACTAGGAACAATTTTGTCAAAATGAAAATTGAATCATAAGTGTGCGTGTATGTATATATATATATATATATATATATATATATATATATATATATATATATATATATATATATATATATGTGTGTGTGTGTGTGTGTGTGTGTGTGTGTGTATGTATGTATGTATGTATGTATTATATTATGGATATATAATATTTATATATGTATGTATGTATGTATGTATGTAAAAGTATAAATATACAAACACATATACAGGCCTCCTGGCTAATACAGGAGATATATCCCCACCCCGGAACCGTGAGTTTAAGCTAGCTGTTTGCTGGGGAGGTCACTGCGGTGGTTGGGCATAACACACACCGACTGACGTTCTGGTGAGCTTCTATTCTAACGAAACTGGAACTGAATTCAGACGCCTTTATGTATATATAAATGACATAATAATCGTTAAAGTTATGGTAAATTTTTTCTTAATAGACATTGAACTTACATAAATAACCCACTATCAAAGAATGATAGGAAGATTGAGAAATTAGTTGGTCTAAAAAAAAGTTTGATCATCTTTGACAAGATTCACAGTTTAAATATTCATTTATTCAGTTACTTTTATTTGGCCAGTAATTGGCCATGGAACAGGTCTCCCCTAAAGAAATATTTGCCGAATTACCTCGAAAGATCTTCACATTTCATACATTAATGCATTTATTGATTTATGCATATTGTGTGTATATATTTTGGAGACGTATATTTAAAGAAAAATTAATGTTTTTGTTATAACATTTAAAAATTATTAAATAGGAATATTTGTTTTTATTCTTTGGTTAGCATTTTCTTCAAACGCAGCACAACTATTTTCCTCTGTGGTTTTCTGCACAGCTGTCATTTCGTCGAGAAAAATAATTAGCATTTATGTTCAATATTGTCAAGGAATCATCGTTCGATATTAGTATAAACCTAAGTTAATTTTTACGTAGTTTATCAGTAACCTGTTTCAGTGATTATGCATGAACTACTAGTTATACAATTAGACTAAAAACACAGAATTTTTTATTTATTGATGTCATGCAGGAAAGTTGGATGATCCATGACCATAGTGTTTTATAAGATCTCTTTTTAGTTGAAGAAAAAGTATATAAAGAATGTTCAATAAAGATGGGAGAAATGGAGTTGAGAGTTGCCTCTAATGATGGATTTAGATTAGTATTGTAGACATTTATAAATTAACAAGGAAGGTTTGTGTTAGCATAGGTTATTACTCCGTCGAGCAGCCCGTAAACTTAAAGATATCTTGAAAACCGTAAAAGTTAAATTAAAGCCCACAGAGATATATTAATAATAAGATAAGATATATTTGTAAAGACAAACTGTTAAGAGAAAGAAGTTTTGTAACCAGATTTGGTAATGAGAAATTTCTTGAGTTTTTTTAAATTTACAGTTGATTTGTATTACATAGTTCGTACAAGAAATTTAGGTTTCAGGCGAGTGTGACTTATAAATGTAAAGAAAATAAAGCTTAACTAAAACTTATCCTTTGCTGTGTGAATGTTTGTCCATAGCTTTGGATTTAATTGCGTCTAATTTTTATTACTATCTACAACAAAAATTTAACTCCAGTCTTAACAAACTTTAGAATGCATAATAAAAAAAAATTAACACCGACTACTCTACGAATTTTAGTATCGTATTTTGACTCGACATCATAATTAATTTGGATCACTTATATTCTGACAGTTTTTTTCTTTCTTTTTTTTTCTTTTTTTTTCTGTTTGAAATTATTCCATTATAAGATATTCATGCTTATGAAATATAATTTGTTTGTTAATCATTTTCATTATATTCAACATTGTGTTTTCATAAGAGTCATTGTGTAATATGTGATTCATTCATGCTATTATACTATTTTCGAATATTAAGCTACCTATGTGTGTGTGTGTGTGTTTTATATATATATAATATATATATATATATATATATATATATATATATATATATATATATATATATATATATGATGCAGACTGTCTTTAATGACAAGTCAGACGATCTTATTGATTTGTTTGGGTTCTCAGGTTCGTATTTCATAGATGTGTACTATTTTCAGAAGAAAAAAGTTTGTTTTTACAATTCAACTTTTGGGTTTTGCTTCACAGCTTTTTATGAGGCACTTGACATGCCTATGGGCTGACGAGCTGGACTTGACTTATAATTTTGTTGGACATTCAGACTCACTGACGTTAAACAGAAATTGATTAAAAAACTTATCTAAATCTATGGGGTTCAAGAAGACAAGGCATGACACACACACACACACACACACACACCTAAGATTGGCATTATACCCTACAGAGGACATGTTTCTGAAGATTGAGATAATTTTCAGAAGAGCACTCTCTCCAGAGGACTGATGACATATTAGGGGTAGCCTGCAAACGTCTTTTCCAAGTGACATGCAAACTTTAACAGTTACTCTCCCGAAAACAATATTAGCAATAGAGAAACATAAAATGTTTTCATTTGATGTGACTTTTTAGAGTGGCATGACGTTTTATGGTATTATTTGACACTTCTTTGATAAATGGATTATCCATTTAAATAGATTTCGCATGAAATAGAAAACCTCGCGACGAGTTTGAAGATTGAATGAGACCAGTAGATTAACCTGACTTAAGGTATATTGTCAGATTAAAGTGGCAAGATACAGATTTGATAAAAACCTGAATAAATGAGGACAGGTTTAATGGCTGTGAAATTATTTAAGAATAAGTGAAAACAAGTTATTTAATTGTTACTTTTCAGATGTATGGCATAACCAGTTATATTTAAAAAAAAAGTACAAATAGATTTGAATAAAAATGGTTTTTTTTTAATATAATTTGTAATAAAAATTTGAAATTTACACAGTTGTTTTAAGAATATCCTTTAAAGGTACAAGTGTTCTACATAGTTTCAATAAAAAATCATATTGTAAAACATTAGAATATTTACAAGTATGCGAAGATTCTGAGAAAAAAAATGTTGTATAGAATAGATTCATTGCTCTCCAGCTTACAAGAATAACAACAAAACGCTTAGAATTAGCTCAGAGTGTAAAACAGGTAAGAAGAAAAATCGAAGGGGAGGAAAATATTTAATATTTCTATAAAGCCAGAGATGAAAATAATAGAGAGTTGTGGTAGCCTATTGGAACTCTTTCTACTGGCAATCTGTTGGATAGGAAATTGAAAACTGCTCAAGCTCGATAGCTTCTAGAGGCTGCAACCTCACCATCCTTGAGAACCCGAGTCATCAGCAAGCATTCCGTAGTTCTAGCTTGAATGATAGGGGCATTGGTCGCTGATCATATTATTAATACCTCCGCCAACGCAGTTGAGAGGAAGTTATGTTTTCAGCCCCGTTTGTCCGTTTGTGTGTGTGTGTACAACTTTCTGACCACAATTTTGCCCATAGAGTAGTGAAACTTTGAGGGATTAATTGTTATGCCGAGTTGTGGAAGTCATTCAATTTTGAAAGACCTAGGTCAGAGGTCAAGGTCGAGAAATAAGCTAACGTGGCGGAGGTCCACTGTCCCTTGCCTCCACCATTTGTAAGTGACTTTTAAAAAAAAAAAAATCGTACGATTTAGTTAAAGTAGCCTGTAGTTTCACAATTTATATTGACGGAAATACGGACTAGGATTTCATTGAAGGTTTGGGTTAATGAGGAAAACAAATGTTGGGAGACACTAAAGGTTTATGATCGCACATATGAATAATCAAGAAAAGTCTTGTTTTTATACTTGAAAATATACATACGTGTATATTTTCTGTTTATTCCTTGCAAATAGATGATAGATGGGTTTCATTGTGTATTACAGGGCAATGTAACCTAGGAAAACAACTTCTGTTCGAAATCTCACCCTGTAATACAATACAAAATTACCATATCATCAACCAATTTGGCAAATTAAAGTTATCCGAATTGGTTGATCTGTTTGTTTCCGATTGAAATGAACATCAAATTCGGTTAAATCACGTTATTTACTATAGGAAAACATATATTTTCTGTTCGAAATCTCACCCTGTAATACAATACAAAATTACCTTTAGATTAATCCTTCATGAACGAATGTAAAATGTTTATTATTTATCATTCATTTGACTCTCCAACTTACAATCAACTAAGAATGATAATTCTAACGTGAAGTATATTTAGATGGAAACGAAACTCAGATAGATCCTTCCTGAATGACTTTATTTTTAAGACTAATTTATAATGATATACAGTTTAAAAGAAGACAAGATAGTTAACAGGGTAGTTATGCTTAATGAGTAGTAAGTATCTGTAAACACAAATATAACCTCTTGTAATAGGTAGTTATCAACATAAATACATAACACCTTTTCCCCTCGCGAAAAAGAATGAAAGATTAAAGCAAATAAAAGGATAAACAATCAATAATTAAATGGTGGCATAGCTTCGAATAAATAATGCAAACATGCATAATCTTATTAATCATTTTACATTCTAAAATAGTCAGGTGGTCTACTTTGTCTGCTAGACCTTCGAAGTTTTGGTAATTCAGATATCGATCCATCAGGTGAGTCATCAGAAGGTTTACCATTTTCATTTCCCGATAATTTTTCTGCAGCTGCCGCCTCCTTTTCTTCTACATTTGGGATTTCATTCTTCTTTGCACCTGCAACTTCATCACCTAACTCTTCACGAGTATTTATGAACTCTTTTGGTAATGGCGGGTCTGGATAGCTGATCAACTCTGAAAAATCACGTGCTAAGAGTTCACTTTTGCTATCTTGAGAATCATTGGAGATCAGTCTCATTTGATCAATATGCCTCTTCCATATTAAGTTACCGTCCACTTGTACATTGTATGTACATGGACCCAATTTAAGAACCACAACTCCTCGAGTCCATATGCCCTTCTTGGTATTTTGACGATAATCCCGAACCAGTACCACGTCCCCTATATCGAGTTCCCTCATTGGTTTCTCGTTCTCTGAGGCTTTTCTTTCAATTCTCTGAGATGCATCTGGGTGTATTAAATCAAGGCGAGTGCGCAACTGCCGACCCATGAGCTCTGCAGGCGTGCGCTTTGTTGTACAGTGAGGTGTAGTTCGGTAAGTCAGTAGAAATTGACACAACTTGGTATTTAAAGATGTATTACACGATTGCAATGTTCTCATCGCCCTTTTCATTCCTTGTTTGAATGTTCTTACTGTATTTTCGGCCTGCCCATTACTGCTTGGGTGATAAGCGGGTATCAGTATATGCTTTACACCATTTTGGGTCATGAACTCTTTAAATTCCTCAGCCACAAACTGTCTTCCATTATCAGACACGAGCTCTACACAAACCCCATGCTGAGCAAATACCCGCCGCATGATCTCGATGGTATTCATAGTTGTAATTGATTTCATTGGGTGTACTTCTGGCCATTTTGAAAATGCGTCAATCATAATGAGGTACATTTGTCCCAGGAATGGTCCTGCGAAATCAACATGTACTCTTTTCCACGGACCGGAAGGCCATTTCCACGGATTACCCTCAGCACGAGTCGGCATTGGCTGAGTAGCCTGACAAGCCGAGCACCCTTGCACAGTGTTTTCAATATCTTGATCGATATTCGGCCACCACACATGCAAGCGAGCTAATCCCTTCATCCTAACAATCCCCAGATGACCACCATGTAGCTCTTCTAAGATTTGAGTTCTATATCTAGACGGTATTACCACCCTGGCACCCCATAGAAGACATCCCTCTTCAATTGAAAACTGACGCTGACGGCTATGGAAGGGTTTCAGTTCCTGTGCAACGTCCTCAGAGTCTGGCCATCCATTTCTTGTGTAATATAAAGCTCTAGCCAGTACAGCATCATGCAAAGTTTCCCTTGCAACAGATTTCGCAGTTACAGGAAGAGAGTTCACCTGGTGCCTGTTAAATGCAGTTGCTTCTTGTGTCCAGTTTACAAGCTTATCTGATGCATCGGAGTCACAATCTGGTAAAGGCAACCGTGAGAGTGCATCAGCATTTCCATTGTCACTTGAACGACGTAATTCAATGTCATAATCATAAGCTGCTAACTGTATAGCCCAGCGTTGTATTCTTGCAGCTGCAAGGACTGGAATGCCCTTCCTGGGTCCCAGAATGTATGACAGTGGTTTGTTATCTGTAATAAGGGTGAATTTACGACCATATAAATATTGATGAAACTTCCGTAGTCCAAAGATGATTGCCAAACCCTCACGCTCAATTTGGGAATAGTTACGTTCAGTGGGTGTTAACATCCTTGATGCATAAGCAATTGGTCTCTCTCCGTTACTGGTGATATGGGAAAGCACTGCTCCAAGTCCTTTGGGTGATGCATCTACTGCCAACGTCACAGGTTTACTCAAATCATAGTGCACTAATACTCCTGTTTCAGTGGTCAGCATTTTTTTAATCTCGGAAAAAGCTCTTTCACACTCTACTGACCAATGCCATTTTCTGTCTTTATGCAGTAATTCAGTGAGAGGTGCTGCGACTGATGAGAGATTTGGCACATAACGACGGTAATGGTTTACCAGCCCCAGGAAGGATTGCATTTCAGACCTTGATTCTGGCCTTGGTGCATCCGTGACTGCTGCAATGGCATCCTCCGTCATATGGATACCCTCTTCATCCACAATGAAACTCAAATATTTCAAGGAGGGCTTCATAAATTCACATTTCGACAAATTACATTTCAACCCATTGATGTGCAACCGCTCAAGTACCTTTTCAAGATTGTGTAAATGTTCAGCTTCGGTTCTCCCAGTAAGACTAATATCATCTATGTTGCATCCACAAGGTACTCCTTGCAGAACTTTATCCATTAAAGACTGAAAAAGTTGTGGTAAACGGGTATATCTGTACAAACCAAGTGGTGTGTTGATTGTGACATATTTCCTAGATTCCTCATCTAATTCCACTTGCTGATAAGCTTGTGATAAATCTAACTTTGAGAAAGTTTTTCCACCGTTCAGTCGCTGGTAAAGTTCATCTGGATTTGGCATTGGATGTTCAGGGTTTTCCACATAACGATTTATGGTGACCTTGAAGTCACCACAGATCCTAATAGAACCATTGTCTTTTGAAACTGGCACTATCGGTGCCGCCCACTCACTATATTCAACTTTCTCAATAATTCCTTCCAATTCTAGTCTTTTAAGTTCTGCATTCACAGCATCCCTGATTGCATAAGGAACTGTCCTCGCTTTATAAAAGATTGGTTTTGCATCCTTTCTTACACGAATATGAGCCTTTATATTCTTGGCTGTACCCAGTTTACCATCAAAGACATCACCATATTTCCTTAACAGTTCGTCTAACTTTGAGGTTTTCAAAGTACCAGAATATAAAGGATTTACAGCTAACTTTTTCCAGTCAAATTTAGCAAAATGCAGCCAGTCCCTACCGAATAAGGCAGGTCCATTCCCCTGTACCACATACACTGGCACTTCCTCCACTCTGTGTCCATGAACTTCCATAGTTATGTAACACATCCCGACAACTTCTATTTTTTCTCCAGTCATGGTTTTCAGCACAATATCACTGGATTGAAGTACTGTTTTTTTTCAGATGTTTAGCGTAGAACTCTTCACTGATCAGTGACACAGAAGCTCCTGTGTCCAATTCCATATCATTTGGTATCCCATTTAATTTAACTTTCACTATTATCTCTGGAACCTTATTGTGTCTTGCTTTCATTTTCTTAATACAGTATTTCAATGTATGCACCAATTCATCCTGCAGTTTGCACTCTGTAGTTTCTTCTTCCGAGCCGCTGGTCTCCTCCTCTGCCATGTTGACCGTCGATCGTTTCCTTTCTTGTCTTCCATATTTCAAATTTCGATTGACTGTGGTGTGATTTTCCATTCGGCACATTCTCCGAAGGTGTCCTTTTTTATGACACCTATTACACTCAGTATCCTTATGGAAACAAACATCAGCCTTATGGTTTGTCTTCCCGCAACGATAACACTTGAGAGAAGCTGTCGGCCCAACAACTTTGTTTACCTCCTGAGTTTGACCCTGAATCTTCGTGACGTTTTCATCAGCCATTTCCTGACTTAGCGCAATCGAAAAAGCATTTTTTAAGTCAAGCTCCTGTTCACTTAATAGTTTCCTCTGTGCCGAGCGGTTGGCCAATCCAATAACAAACAAGTCTCTTAAAACTTCCTCTTGAAACGCACCAAACTGACATGTTTCCGCCAATTTCCGTTGCTTCGTTGCATAATCAGTGATGGATTCTCCTGGACGTTGTTTCCTATTGTAAAACTTGAAACGTTCAGCTATCAGGATGGGTTTTGGGTGGAGGTGATTTTTCAAAAGCTCAGTAAGTTCTTGATAAGTCCTTGATGAGGACTTATTAGGGACAAGCAATGTTTTCAGAAGTCCATATGTAGGAGCGCCGACGGCGCTCAAGAAAACTGCCCGTTTCTTATCTTCCTCTGTTATGTCATTTGCTAAGCAGAACTGATCAAACCTTTCGACATAATCTTCAAAGTCCTCGGATTTGTCATATGCTGCTATATGCTTCACCCCCAACTCGGACCATCGCCAAGTCGGACCCTTACTAACTCGGACCGTACCTCCACCAACTCGGACCATTATAACCAACTCGGACCACAATATACCACCTCGGACCACAGTAGTGAACCAACTCGGACCAGGTTGATAAGATTATAAATTAGAACAATTGGTAAAAATAAATTGAGAACAGTGAAAGTCACACATATTTATTATTAGGAGAGTTATTAAAAACATGCAAATGTAGAAGCAAAAGACAAAGTAAAATGTTCAATAAAACATATTCAAATTAATAATCATACATTCACAGCAATGAAATGGGAAACAGCTTTTAGAAGGCTTTTACCCGATCTATGACCTAGAGAAAACTCCTCCCACAGTACGACTAGTCTTCCATGTTGCTTAGCATACTTTGTCTTTTGGTGGCGCAACACTTTTCCATCATTTAAGAAATTTACATATAGTGGCACAAGCTTTGCTTCATTATACAAAAGAGATAGGAGAATGTAGAAATTAAGTTGACCTTTTCGTGATTTTCTGTTTAGTCTGTGGTGCCACCCTTCCACGTCGTTGTTTGTCCTGACACTCCTACCAAAAACACACCACGCTTTGGGTGGCCACATTTCGGAGGAAATCCAAGTATTGTGAATGTATTCTAAAAGATTTAAAAGTTGTTGTGACCCAGCTGCTTTTCTATAAAATCTTAAAAATAGTCCTTCTATGTGATCATCAGGTACGTATGGTAGAGAAAGAAGTTGTCTCACAAACTTATATGTTTTGGTGTCACTTGTGTATGCAGACTGAAGGCCAAATTCTTGGGCCTTCCTCCACACTGCTTGTCCCCAGTGAAACGCACAACCACGCATAACTACATCTGGGAACACATCTGGGATAGCCCGCCAAACACTTGCCTCAAAATCTAGAATTACTTCTTGTACTTTTAATTGTTCACCTAGGATTTCCTTAATTCTACTAAACACCTTTTTGTAATCTTTGCGTCTCTTACCTGACATTAAAACAAATACAAGAGGCATTTGTTTCACATTCCCATCATACTTCATGAATGCATGAATGCTAAAAAGTTGTGTGAAGGGTTGCCTAACAACTTTGAATGTCCCATCGACATACCACCTTTTTGCTTTAGCAAGTAACTGACACTGTCCTTCTGTTGCAAATACTAAGTGACGTCTATCCCCTACATGTATATCAAATTTAAGAAAGTTAGGTGGTATGTGTTCCTCACTAATTTCAAAACTCAAATCCACGGGTTCAGCAGGTCTGTTTGCTTGCCGCTTCCTGTTTGCTTGACGAGCGAGATTTATGGGGGCAGGTAGTGAAGCAGTAGGCATTGTTGGATCTACGTTTTCAAGGATTACTTCCTCCACGATTTCTAATGCGGGCCGAAACACATCCTCCATTGCTTTATCTTTAATTAATTTTGAAACCTTACTTGTGGTAGCAGGGCATGTTTCCGGTGGATGGGAATGTTCACTGGGCCCTCTGATAAACGAATTATTCACTTCCTTTATTATCATTCCACACTTAACATTTTTATTCCTAACTGCGCAACGCCAATGAACACCAACTGTTGTTTCTCTTTTGAATGTATATGAATAACCCTGACTGTCTACAAGTTTTTGTTTTCCTCTTTGTGATGACGCACACACTTTTTCATAAGTAATACATTCTACCAATGCTTGTGCCTGATCCTCGATTAAACATTCACCATTATTTACAGAGTCCTCGTTGATAGCAGTGTTGCCTAGTTTGGAAGAGCATGTGGCACACCTCCAATCAATTTCCACCCCCTCTCTTACTGCTTTTCTGTAATCTTCCCTGGTAACGCCCGTCCCACAAGTTCGGTGTTGCCACAAATTGCATCCGTCACACAGCAATGCCTCCTGCAACAATTTGTACTCAGATGATTTTCTAGTCGATATATCAATTTATATTTCTCCGTTCTTATAAAATGATTATCTGGTAATGGCAACTCAAAATTTACAATCGTCAATAGGATTAAGATAATTTAATTTAATAATATCAATATATAATTTAATTTAACAATATTTAGCTAAATTCTTAAATCGCACCTGTCGAGGTCGCACTGTGTTTAGGCACAGCAAACACTTGTCCATGGTAGGTTGCGCCTTCAGCTGTGTACAGATACGGGTATGAGTGCAGAATAGCCTACAAAAAAACGGACTAGAGAAAAGACATAAACTAGTGTAGTTTGTTTTGGCTGTTAGGCATACTGTTTATTTTGGTTAGGCATACTCTGTTTATTTTGGTTGTTACAGCTTTTGGTGGTAATTATGCAATTATCCTGTAAAACAAGCTTGAGACAAACACAGAGAGAGAGGGAGAGAGAGAGATAATGCGTTGAGAAACAAGCTCTCTCTCTCTCTCTCTCTCTCTCTCTCTCTCTCTCTCTCTCTCTCTCTCTCTCTCTCTCTCTCTCTCTCTCTCTCAAAAGGATATAGTCCGTTTTAATCTTTAATTCCCCATCTTTTAAAAGAGGACAAATTCCTTTTGTTTCCATAAATTTGGTTGTTACAGCTTTTGGTGGTAATTATGCAATTATCCTGTAAACTTTAGATTGCGTGTTTGCTCGATGGTCCGAGTTGGTTTACATGATGGTCCGACTTGGCATTTCCAAAGTTTTTGACGGTCCGAGATGGTCGAGATAATGGTCCGAGTTGGTATTTCAAAATGGTCCGAGTTGGAAATGGTCCGAGTTGACCCTACCCCCTGCTATATTACCCAAATGCGCCATCCTTAATTTTCCCTTTCGTGAGTCAGTTCCTCGTCGCCATTGAAGTATATTTAGATGGAAACGAAACTCAGATAGATCCTCCCTGAATGACTTTATTTTTAAGACTAATTTATAATGATATACAGTTTAAAAGAAGACAAGATAGTTAACAGGGTAGTTATGCTTAATGAGTAGTAAGTATCTGTAAACACAAATATAACCTCTTGTAATAGGTAGTTATCAACATAAATACATAACATAACGCCGCCAATATTCACGGTAAATTTGCCTTTTGAAATGTCACCCAAAACTTGTTAAGTAATCAATTAAACCCCAAAGGGAACGTTTTCTTTATATGTGTTTATATTTAACAGAAAACGAGTTTATTTTCCACAACACCGCACTTTCAAGACACTGATAATAATTTAAACAAGTTCAGTTACTATTAACTTGTGGATGTCGAGGGACGTAATTGTAAAGGTCTCCTCTTGTGGGAAAACTGTGGTCAGTTTCTCTTAATTCTATCTTTTACCGTTTTAATTATATTTCAAGTTCATTCTATGTCAAAATACCGTCTTGTATCAAATGTAGACTACTTATTATCTTAATAAAATTTTACAAAGTTGTTAAGGGTGAATTTCGAAGTTTTGAAAGTAACTTTAACCGTTATTTTTAGTATTGAATTTCGCATGTGACTTGGAGGAAAACTAATCTTTTCTCCAAACAATAAATGGAGAAAAGTTGTAGTTCTGCTGTTATCCCGAAAACTATCTGCTGGACATTTTGTCCGAAGAGAAACTATCTTCGATTTTTGGACGTCACTAAGACATTGTCTATTCATTAAATGTGTGTATATATATATATATATATATATATATATATATATATATATATATATATATATATATATATATATATATATATATATATATATATATATATGTGTGTGTGTGTGTGTGTATGTATGTATGTATGTATGTATGTATATATACACACACAGTAAGTGGGACACTCAAATAATAGAGAAAATATTTATAAATATCTATGTATACACATCACAGTACTCTATAATTATAGCCGTAACAAAACAAATCTATCCAATGTTATACTACAAAAGGTTTAAGTAATTTCCGATGGTTTTTGTCAATAAATAAACCGTAAATGTATTTCTAAAGTTATCAGCTGGCTTTACTTTACTCAAATTTGGATGCATCACATGCTATTCTCAGTAATATGGTCGTCATGAATTAAGTAGTTTCCAGCTATCATTTACCTAGCTATCTATTCAATTGTTATTCAATTTCCTACTCTCAATATGTATCGATGGTAAAGGTCCTTGGACAGATAACAGGCCTATACATAATATAGAAGAAAATATAACTCTTAAATAGTTAAGATAATTGAGAGATATAAGATATGAAGATATGTTTCTTTAATATTATGAAATATTTTAGTCACATTCACTTTCAATTTCATAATTTTTGCATAAAATAAGCCACGAGGTCTATTTTTAGCCTTGTTGCCCTTGCATCCATTCGTCTTCAAATTCAAAATAGTAATAGAAAAATATATACATTTTTCAAGAAAATTCTAACTTTTTACTGATAAATAATAACGGAAATTTATTTTAATGCAATCCAAGAAAATCCTATTACTTGTTTAACTTTGCATGGTGATATCTTGTCTTTTAAATTCGTATCACGTCACAATTCTTGGAAGTCGTCTGCTACTTGTTTTACCAAACAAGATAGACAAAGCCTTTTTTAGGATTTTTTGCCTAATGTAAAAACAATGTTATAGAAACAGTAACGCTTTGTATATTAATTATTTTTAAAGTAATTTTTATGATTTTTTTTTCTATGGGAAAAATTTTTTTTAGTTCAAACAATGGGTATATATATATATATATATATATATATATATATATATATATATATATATATATATATATATATATAGATAGATAGATATATATTCATATATATACATACACACACACACACACACACACACATATATATATATATATATATATATATATATATATATATATATATGTATATATATATGTATGTATATATATATACTTATATATATACATATATATAAGTATATATATATATATATATATATATATATATATATATATATATATATATATATATATAATGTATATATATAACTAATCTGTAGGCAGTAAAAGTTGCTAGCAGTTTTAAGATTTTAAACTTTTACCAATTGATATCGCTACAATTCAGTATATCATAACTATAAGATAAAATTTAATACCTATTATTTTCGTCTTATATTTCATTGAAAATATCTGACAAAATATCTTTGCCGAAAACTTTTTCCCTTTACAAATAGTTTGTTTTTAAAGTTCTTTTTATTGACAAGAGGTCTTCATACTATCGCGGGGGTCTACAACCTTCTTGAAATTACAAGCCTAAACTACTGAAGAAACATCGTTAAATCATTAGATAGAATAGATAACCTGTATTAAAAAAGTAATATGTTGAAGTTACACATGTATTTTGTTGGGTAGTTCTGTATCCCTATTAGAAATTCGTCTGCTAATAAAAATATAGATTTCCTTGATGTTTTGGTTCCAATATTACCATTTCATGAATAAAAGTTTATCACATTAGATTCGTAAGCCATGCATTCCCTTTACTGTAGTATAAGCTAACAGGAAAGGGTTCATTTACGTCTCTTGCTGTATATTAATACAAAATTGATGCTATAAAACCACATGAATATATTAAGCTTCATAGTGTTTAATTTAATCAAAGTTTTATTATGTTGCATATTCAACAATAATCTGTTTCCTATCTTGTATTTTCATTGGCCACGTCACAATTTTGGAAATAAGTCTATCACTAGTTTCACCAAACATATGAACAAAATACCTATTAGATTTCGCGTCTTAAAACCAAATTGATCATTAATTGTAAAAAACAAAAAAACTTAATTTATATTTCTACCATTCATTTAGGTTGTGATATTTTTATGAATATTTATTTACGAGATATTATTTTAAAGATTAAACAGTAAATATATTTATGACTAATCTGAATAAGGCAAATGTTGCTAGCAGCTTTTATAATCTTATTTTTTTTTTTTTGGTCAGTTAATATAGCAAGAAAATCTAATTTGTATTCAATATCTTGTATTGCATTGATGAAATTGAGTACGTTTGACACAAATTATCTTTCCGAAAACACAGTTTCCGGTTACCTCTAATAATTTGTTTGCTTTGACTTATTATTACTTCCAATAGGTGTTTTTACCAAAGACTATATGGTTTTTACCATTGTGGGCTCCACAAAGTTGTTAAAATTACAAGCCTAAAATACTAATTAGACATTTCGAAATCATTTAATAAAATAAGCAACCAATACCTATAAAAAAAATACAAGTTAAGGTTACATAATACGATCGAAAGATTGCCATTGTGGTATTTTGCTATTTAGTTATGTACCCCCTTTCAGAACTTCGTCTGCAGCCACAAAACCTCGTTTTTTTTTTTTTTTTTTTTTTTTTTTTTGGGGGGGGGGGTTCAAATATCAATATTTATACAGTATGGCTGCATATCAGATAATTGTTAACCATATTCATTTTGAAGATCATGCATTGTTTCTACAGTGGAATACCAATGTTGTATATGCTATAAAGAAGGTTTTATCAATTAACGCCTCTTGCTCTCTATTCATACAATATTGATCATATAAAACCCAATGCATTATACTAGGTATTTTATTCAATCAAAGTTTTATTTCATTTCTAATGTTAACGTAGATTTTATGCACGTCATTATTCTGAAAATTCGGCTGTCACTTGTTTTCCCAAACAATATTTACAAAACTTTCAAAGTTCGGATTTTAAAGCCAGATAGTACATTTACGGTGTTCAAGGTTTTCTTTTATTATGTATATTATATTTACAGATCTATTATATGGAATGTTTAATTTTACGTAAGTAATTCAATGATTAAACAATAACTAATTATTATGAGTGATCTTGAAAAAGGTAAAAGCTGCTAACAATATTTATTAACTTATTTATCTTAAGTTTCTATAAAAAATAATTACTTATAACATATAATAAAATTGGACGTAATTTTTCTTATATGGTAATATATTGCAATGATAAAATTGAGCCTGTCTAGCACAAAAATCTCCGAAAACATAAAGTTTCTAGTTATTACTTATTAGAAAGATTCTTTTTTTTTTTTCTTTTACTGTCAATGTGTCCATACCATCGCGGTCTTCATAGTTTTCTTAAAATTACAAGCCTAGAATAGTGAATATTTATTGCGAAATCATTGAATATATTAAACATATCGTAGTCTAAATAATAAGATTAATGTTGAATAATACGATGGGCTGAAGAGTATTTTATTATTTCAGTTTTACATCCTTATTAGAAGGTCGTCTGCCAATGAAAATTTATTTTAGAGTTTTGATCAAATATAGCTCTTTTCAGTTCTGATTCAATATTCATTATTTAGTATATGTATATTCACTTTTAGGAGAAGATTTTGCCCTTGCAATGACATTTTAATGTTTATATAAGCTATAACTTAGGGTTTTCAGTTAACGCTTCATACTCTTGCTATTTATTTATTCATAGTATATAAATGATACTGAAGATATAACTCCCCGTGTACTATTAAATGTATTATAATGCGTTTTTATCTATTTCAAATTATTCATTTTAACTTAATTGAGTAAATAGTAGATAAACAAAAATTTAAAATCATTACTGGAACGTCTTCCCTGTTCCCAAAGATAGTCTTTGCAAAGTACCTTGAGACGTCATTGGCGAATTTGGCGGCCATTAGCATTACCAGTCGGTTAAGGTAAAACAACTACATTTCAAACTATTTTTATGAAGTAACTCTTAACCAAGTGACTTTCCTGCCACAAGTAACCAATTGTACGTCCTTTCCCATTCGTTATTAGTTTGTATAAATTCATTTTGTAATTAAAGGTGCGTTTTTCATAGTGTTTGGAACTTGTGGCCAGGCTAAGGCGAAGTAAAAAGTTCAATGTCACCTGGAGGTAAAATTTTCTTATTTGGCAAAGGTGGTTGTCGGGTCCGTGTAAAATCTCTTTGAAGGAAAAGGTCTCTCGGAAATTAGCCAGTGTTAATTAGACTACTGTCAATTCTAGATTTAGGTTTGACTGCATGGGAATGGCATAACTCTGCAAGCCAAGATGGCCACCGGTACCTAACCCTAAATCTTAACAACGCTCATATCAATTACCCTGTAAGCCAAGGAGGGTTGGACTAAAGACAGAGACTCCTGGTGAAATCTAACTGAGGCGTAGGAGGAGATGATGAGGATGAAGCCAAGATGGCCATCAGTAGCTAACCCCAGATTTTAAGTTAAGACACCATGGACCGAAGTTTCTGGCTTCAGGAGTATAAAGTTTCGCATTTTAAGTGTATCCCTCTTGTTTCAGTTGGGAAACTTTGA
This sequence comes from Palaemon carinicauda, assembly GCF_036898095.1. Lineage (NCBI taxonomy): Eukaryota > Metazoa > Arthropoda > Malacostraca > Decapoda > Palaemonidae > Palaemon > Palaemon carinicauda. The sequence continues at coordinate 59,474,835 of NC_090762.1, read as the reverse complement.
AATTAACCTAATTTCCCCCCCCCCCCCCGACCTAACCTGCAGGCCATGTTCCAACCTACTTACCTGCCTTGCACTGCCGTATTCTTAGTCAGCTGTCATCATACATGCTAATGGCCGCTATCATACATACACCCCGAATGTGGCTATACATAGTAAGAAAAACAAGATTTTCTTTGAAAATGGCCATAATTTTTGGTAAAATTATATTTACGGACAGAACATTTTGAACTGAAAAAAATAGGTTTACCTGCAGTTAATAATGTGCTTACACTCGAATTGATCATCATTTCAGCAGCAAGTAAACTGGATACCCTTTTGATTGTATAAGAATGGGGATATTTTTTTTTTTTTTGGTAAATGTCTAGGAGAAGGCCGCACCCGTTTTTCAAGTATTAACGACGAAAAACGGCAAAAAACAACCAGATTATTGTTGTTCAGTGCATAGAAACATGAGGAAATGAATAAAAAAGAAACTAAGACTTAACTCTTACACACAAAATGTAAGCATAAACCTACTACTACAATTATGGGGGACCCCAGTGGGAAGCAGGGTTTTTGGGGTGGGGGGAGGATGAGAAAAGTGATTTTTCGGGGCACTACCGAACCTAATACAACCAACTAACCTACCATGGGGGGGCCTGTACCCCTACCTAGGCCTACCGGGGGGGGGGGAGGCGTGGATAATGATGTGCTGCTGCTTTGAGAAAAACGTGAAGCCGTTGGGAAGGTTCCCTGACATGCAGGACAATTTTTATTTTGTAAAATTAAATTGTGTCTCTGGCACAAATTCACTAGTTTTTCAATATTCCCCGAATAAGTTACAACAAATTCATTGCAAGTTAGGAAACAGTCAGGACAAGAAGATGGAATTTCAACTTCTTGTGCAACATGAGATGACGTGCCTCCATGTCTAAGACGAAATGAAATGCCTGGGTAAGATAATGTATTGTCGCGCTGTGATTGGCCAAACATGTATGACGTCATAATGGATAGGCGCTGTGATTGGCCAAACGTGTAAGACTACATAGTAGACTAGTTTGTCTGCGGATTATAGTGGTTACAGGGCTCATTTGAGCAAAAACAAGACACAGTCAACAATAACAACAGAATTAGAAAAAATCTGGGAGGAAGACGAGTAGCGTGAGTTTGATCGTCGATATTTCGACTATTATTGATTTTCACTAAATTATCTCACTTGTATACCACTATTTACATACATTCCTACACATTCTAGTAAAAATAAATTGAATATCACTGATATCTTCATGCGGGCCTCTCCTAGACATTAACTTTTTTTTTTTTTTTAGAAATCTAATGGTTTTTGTTCCGCCATGTGCTCGCTTCGTTTGCTGAAAAACAAAAACATCGAGCTGCTTTAAACTGGCAAGCGGTACATGGCAGGCTGCCCACACTAGCCCCATTGATTATTATTTCTTAGAAGATTAAGTTTTTGTTTGCAAATTGATGTTTTTCTATAGGAAATACCTGTCTTTTAGTAAAAATAATTATCTGTCCGTAACTGTAATATGAAATAATTTAATTCTCAAGTGAATAATTTACATAATGTCTAATATATCTTATGGTAATGGACACCACTCAGTGGGAATGGGAATTCTTAGGTGGGGAAAATTTACTGGTGAATCGATAAATAATGGTAAAACTTAATTTTGTCATCGTTATGCACTATTCTCTGGGATGCATAATAGATCCATGAAAAGTTGCACAATACTGCATCCTATTCCCTCAAAATATTTGTTTACATTTTACCTGGAAGGGGGTTCCGGGTGCTAACCCTCTGTCTAGGTTTGTGACCTGG
>NC_090762.1:59464406-59470019 GCF_036898095.1 Palaemon carinicauda | reverse complement strand
TATAGGTGTTCATTTTCTTCTACTGAAGGTCTTCATCAGTCCCTGCTTTACGGCGCACTTGTGTGTCAGACACCCGTTTTCTGTTTTTTGTGAAATCGCAAATATATTATTAATATTGATATCGTTATTGTTATCGTTGTTTTTTCATCAAATTTATTCATACATAATAATGAGGTATCTTTGGAAAAAATTCTCTATTTTGATTTACTGTAAAAAATAAAATATAAAAAATTCAAATTAAAAAAAAAAATAATTTCTGTATTTTTCTATTGTTCTTTTCCACCACTTTCCAAAGAGATAATTCATCTTATGATTACTTTAAGTTAAAGTCATTTCACATCCAAATAATCTAACGTGAAATAAAAATCGATTAGTAATGCAAATCTGTCTTCAAATTTTATTATTTATCACAATGAAAAAATAAATTCCGACGCCGGCAATCGTGATATTTACCTTACAGCAACTAATTGCGAAGCAGCCATTACTCACCATTAATCCCTGGCCCGTTCACGTTTTAGGGCCTCTCTTTAAGGGTACGAGGTACATTTAAGGGCGATTTTAAGGAAAAGTCGTGCGGCGCCTCGAAGTTATGGCTCATTACGGCAAGGCGGCAAAAATAAAGTTGAGAAAAAGATAAAGAAATTGTCTGGCCCCTTACCCTAAAAATGTTCCTCACCTCCCATCTCATAACCCTATACCCTCCCCACCCATTCCCCTTCTCTTTCAACTTATTTTTTTTTTCTTTTCGATGTGCAAAGAGCTTGTTTTATTTCCACTTTTATTATGGTCGTGGTTATGCAGCGATTATCTCCCATTGACAAAGGCCTTGGCAAATAAAAGAAGACACGGGTTAGCAACGGAATTGCTTGTAAACAATTTGCTCTTTGTACCCGAAACTTCTGTGACTACAGGAAAACACCGGTTATTAATGCAAATATCTGTAAACATGAGTTTTTTTCATATTACAAGAACATATGTAAATATGAGAAAACGTGGGTTCACGTTGTTATTGTTTACAAAAAGAGGAAAAAAAACAATAGCGTTGACGACAAAACTATTTCCTAGTAGTTTAGTTACCCAGTATCCCTTCATATGGTGGAACTATTGTAATGGATATTCTTTTACAATACTTTTTTCAAGATTCTTTTTAGAACAAATAGAATTTACTTTACGGAAGGAAGTAAACATATACAGCTTTTGGGCTTTTTAGCGTTAATAGACATCATATATATACATACATACATACATATATATATATATATATACATACATAAATATATATACATATATATATATATATACACACATATATATATACATACATAAATATATATACAGTATATATATATATATATATATATATATATATATATATATATATATAGAGTATATATAAGTTCCCTTTTTGAGTGGGACATTTTAACGTGGTGAAAGGGTTTGTATATCGCTCAGCAAAGCTGTAAGCTGTGCTAATCAGGTCCACCCATACTAAAGTCTCCCACCATCACCAATCCGCAGCGGCCAGCAAGGTGACGAAATGGCCAAATCCCAGCCATAACTAAAGGAAATGCCCGAAGTCTTTGTCTTGCAGTGGACTAGAAACGGCTGCATTTGTTGTTTGTTGACTTTTTTTGTATATAAAAGTTAGGTCAATTAATTCAGAATTACTGCTTTCTCTCAGGCAGTAAGCTGTTCTGCCCGTACATTGCTGCCCTACAAAGTGCCAATGGTTTGGGACTATAATGCACCATGACCCAATGTAGAATCCGTTATGAATGGAAAAAATCATCTAAATGGTAGACAGGCTCTCCTCTCTTAAGGCCAATGACAATCACATATATCACGTCAGTCTATTTACTGAGTATTACTACCCAGGTGATAGTAATAAGTACAACCTGGACAATGCTGTCCTTGGTATAACATTTTGTCTTAGGTGTTGTGACATTTTTCCGTAAAGCAGAGAAGCTCACAGAAATTGTGGGCTCCTTTGTGGGTGTAAATATATCCTAAATGGTGCCAGAGGCAATCAAAATTTCATTAATGACCCTAGGCATCCACTATTCAATCACCAGTAAGCAAGGTGAAGACTGAAATCCTGCAAAAGCTTTACGGCTGTGGATGAACTGAATTTAGAACCAATCCAGGCAGTTGCTTACAAGCTTGATAAGTGGTGAGAAAGTGACGAATGGGCATCCAATGAGGCGCTGCCCAGCCCAAACGAAGGGCCTATTCAGCGGAACAGCTCTCACCATGAAGGACTGGGTAATCCTAATCAGAGTAAGGATAAAAGTGGGCAAAATTGGAGAAAGCCTCTATAAATAGGGATTAGCCACAAACACTGATGTGGGGCAACACCACAAACCATGGAACATATCCTCTTCATTAGTTAGATCAAGACCTCAGAGAGACAAACGTAACCAACCGTTCTCCTGTGGGTTCGACAGTGACGCGAAAAAATAAACAGAAAATACACAAAGTTTTACAGCTTTGAATGTTTGTGGTTGTGATGCAGATGAGATGACATTCATGATAACTCCTTTGTTCAAGGAGTGAAAGTTCGATGTACTGACACTTAGTGAAAGAAAAGTGAAAAAGGGCCTTGTGTGTAGGATAAGGAAGGACAGCCAAATTAGGTTTGTGGTAACTAAAATGTTTGTAGATAGGGTAGGGGTAGTGTCTGTGGTGTTAGGAACACTGCGGGCGGGTGAAAGATTACAAATAAGTCATTTCAAGGGTTATAGGGGTAACCTTGATTAGGGGAGAGATAATACTGGGGTAGTAAGCACATATGATTCATGAAAAGAAAGGAATGATAGTAAGGGGGTCCATTGGTGTTTAATAAAGGTCGTTCATGAAGAGCAGGAGCAAAGGACAAAATGCCCTATGATCAGCGACCAAGCCCCTCTCCACACGAGCTAAGACCAAGAAGGGCCTGGCAATGGCTGCTGATAACTCGGCAGGTTGCCTAAAGGCTCCACCCGCCCCCCCCCCCCCCCCCCCCTTCCCCCTTATCTTTGGCTCACTAGAATGGTGAGGTTGCAGACACTACAAGATCCCCAGTCCAGTAGATCGTTAAGCAGGGAAGTTTCCTATAGGCTACCACACCCCGAGGCAGGAGAATAGAAAGAGTCATAAACAAATGTGTTTGGAAAGACGGGTAACATATAACTCTGTAACAGGATGTTTTAGTACAGAGTATATGAAAGAGGATGTTGATGGATTTAATGATATATCTGATGATTATTAGGTTGTAGCTAAAGTTAAGGTAGACATGAATTGAATACGAAAGAGAAAAAATGTGGCTGTAAATGTAATTCAGACAACCGTGTTGGAAAAAAAGTTAGTGCAAACAAATATGGAATGAATAAACTATGGGATAAAGTTAAAGAAACAGAGAAATAGGGATGAGTTTATTTCTAATTAATAGACTGAGTCGTTGGGTTAGCGTAAAATTTTGTACGCATATAACAATAGTACGACTGAATGAAAACAGTAAGTGGTAGGATGAAATGATACACATCTTAGTGTGGAAAAGGGATCATTTGAAATAGAGCTACATGAAAAAGAAGAGGAGAGGAGAAATAATAATACCAGGAATAAAATGAGATAGCAATAGATAAGTAACAGAAATGGAGTTGAGAGGGGACAAAATACTTTAAGGATAATAAAAAAAAAGAAGATAGAAAATCCAGAGAGAGGAGTTAATCATCTAATAGATCTCAAAATATGATTTGCAAGTGGGGAGATAGTTAGCTGAGATTGAAATATATATATATATATATATATATATATATATATATATATATATATATATATATATATATATAGATAGATAGATAGATAGATAGATACAAACATATACATACATACATACATACATACATATATATATATATATATATATATATATATATATATATATATATATATATATATATATATATATATATCAACAACAAATACAGCCGTGACTAGTCCACTGCAAGACAATGACCTCAGACATATATTTATTATTATATAAAGTATATCTATATATATATATATATATATATATATATATATATATACACACACACATATATATATATATATATATATATATATATCTATATATATATATTTATATAATATATTATAGTCCAGGGTCTGGGAACCAAAAATATATCATACTATAATCCTGTATCTGGCAACCAAAATATAATATATTATATATTACGGCTGGCAAGCTACAAGACCTCTCGAGTTCCAAACTCACCTGTTTGTTTTTACATTAAATCTGTTACACTTGAAAATATTAATACCCGAGCTCTGAGTATATAACTCCCAGACAGCAATATATAAAAACACTGAATATCCAAAGGTTTCTTAAGTATACTCAAACAAAACTGGGTAATTATTCTTAATAATGATTTAAAACCACCACTTAGCCTACTTCGTTTCTTTAATTGGGGTACGAGCAAATACTGAAATAAACACTGATGATTGAAATAATACACTCTTTACAAAAATAAACATATTCTATAAAAATTACAACGCTTTGAAAGAATTTACATAAAAAAATAAATGACTTGAAATATTATGTCTGAATAAAACTTAGATTAAGACAAAAAATGCTACACTCTGAAAATTATATAATCACTTGACTTGAAATTAAATCTGAAAAAAACCTTAGACTAAGACAAAAGAAATAATTACACTCTAATGCCTAAACTTTTAAAGAACTTACATAAGTAACTGATAAACTTACTTACTTCACATATTTACATAAATCACGCTGGGCCAGTTACTGAGATTCACACAATGCCAACACTCACCACAACACAATAAATTTAAAATCATCTTTAATGTCTTTCGTAACGTTTCACCACATTACACAAGATGTATGTCGTAATTAAACTTAATCACTTTGGAGAGGACACATTATAAGCACTAGAGAGAGAGGGAGGGAATTTTGGCTCTTTCATAGGATGGCTGTTTCTCATCTGCTGCTATGCAGCCCTGGGCGCCAATGTATGAAATTAGTTGCTTCTAGAATATTCTAAAAGATTATTCTCGTGGCCTGGGGTCGGCCCCTAGCAATGCCAGAGTTTTCAACTATCATGTATCGAACAGCAGAATCAACCTCTCTATACGGCAACTCTCTCTCAACTAGCTCCACCCACCTTTGTCCTCAGAAATAAAAAAAGATAAAATCTAACACTGGGGTTTTTGAGAACCTTCCAAAGCATGTGGCAAATATAAGAATTGCATATTTTCTCACAAACATGACACAATGCCTCTTAACTCTTAAAAATACAAAAAAGATGTACATGAACCCTTGTTCATATCTCGTATGGATCTTATAACACTCTTAAACAGTTACGTAAGACTTCGTGACAAAGTATGTGAAATAAACAGTTAATTCTTAAAAATGACGTAAATTTACATATACTGACTTGTTTGAAGAATACTATGAAATTAATTCTTACATAATTTACATACTAAACTTATATCTACATGAGAGGAACTCATCTTAAGATGAGTTCCTCAAATACACAAATAGACAAATGAAATACATAAATAAAATACATTAATAAATTATGTACTCTACACTAGACCAGCTTCGTAAGAATA
>NC_090762.1:59451906-59459406 GCF_036898095.1 Palaemon carinicauda | reverse complement strand
GCTGGGAGGCGTGCCATGAGTTTGCTATATTTCTCTCCATGGGCAGAAGGAATCTTGCCCCGTCACCTTGATGGAAATCACGAGATGAAAAAAAAAAAAAAGGATTTTTGGGGGGTACTTTTCGATCAAGTCCAAAATTACGAAACAATATTTTGAAAATTTTTCGTGAATTCGCACGATTTTTTTTTCTGTTTATTCTTGAGAAAGATTTTGTCTTTCTGAAAATTAGAAAACAAATATTAAAGTTTTTTTGTTATTGATCCATTTCAGATTATTTTAGAATGTTTTGGCCCACTAAAATTATAATGGCAATACTCAATTTTCTGTTATCTTAATTTTGAATTGTAGACGATTGCCAAAATATTGTAATCATCTAGTTATTATTATTATTATTATTATTATTATTATTATTATTATTATTATTATTATTTTTATTATTACTATTATTATTATTATTATTATTATTATTATTATTATTATTATTATTATTATCATTATTATTATTGGTGTTGTTGTTGTTGTTGATTATCATTACTTCAAGGCCATTTTACCCAGAGTCCTACGACCTTAGACTCGACATCCCTCTGGGTTCTTATCGGGTTATTTGGTAATGACACCTCGTTTCCAATTTATTGCAAATCACTGGTTGCCTTCATTTTGCGCAAAAAAAAAAAAAAAAAAAAAAAAAAAAAAAAAAAAAAAAAAAAAAAAAAGTGCACTCTCAGGGACAACTTGCAACTTGGAAAGCAACAGAATAATAATAATAATAATAATAATAATAATAATAATAATAATAATAATAATAATGATAATAATAACCATGTTCCCATAAATGTTCAGCACTTGTTCAGCATCAATAAAAGAATTGATATGATACAGTGGCTAAAACTCTTCATTGGAGCCTCTGTAGAAAATATGAAATACAATGCAGCAACAAATGGTACGAATATCAACCTGAAGCTGTGGTACAAAATGATCAAGCAAAACTACTCTGGGCCTACAGTATAAGGACGGACAGGGTGATACAAGCACATATACCAGACATCACTCTGGTCAACAAGACAACGAAAAAAGTATCACTCATAGATGTCACAGTACCGTGAGACTAAGAGTGGAAGTATGGGGAGAAAATAGATAAGTATCAGGACTTGCAGATTGAATTGAGAAGGCTATGGAATATGTATGCAGAAGTGGTGTCAATAATCATAAGAGCAATAGGGACCTTACCTGAGTCATTGAAAGGGAATCTTGAGAAGATAAGAGCTGAAATAGACTTAGGACTGGTGCAAAAGACCGTGGTAATTGAAACAGCACATACTGTACAGTGGGGAAAGTGATGGACTACTTAGGAAGGCGGATGTAATAATAATAAGTGTTGATGATGACGATGTAATATAATGAATAACAACGATAATTAACGTAATTATTGTTATACAGAAACCCTTTAATGTAATTAAAACTAATGCCTTCTTAAAATTTCGCATAGTAACCAGTAATATAGAGATATAACTTGAGGGAAATTATCAATGTATTGTGACTTTCTAAACCCCTCTGGAAATAAAATCTTCAAAACTAAAACTACGAAAAAGTAGGTGGTAGTTCGATACACTTGTGATTGTATGAAACTATCCTCAATCGTTACCACAGGATGCAAAAATCTGATTATTAAAAGCTATTAGCAAGTTTGTGGTTTAAGAATCGTATGCAGTCTTTTCATACGAGGGGATTTTTACAAAGGCTATGCTATAAACCGTTGTGAAATTTAAAGCCTTGAGAACTTTGTAACAAAATGTGTAATAGCTTATACATGTAGACTTAGACAAAACGAGAACTTTATTCTTCTTTTTTTAATGAACATAGAAAATTTCCCATAACTTCATGTAAACTCTGTGCCGTTATAAAAGCTCACAGATTTAGTGTTTAGGAATTTCGCGACAAATTCCCAATCTTAATGGAAGAGTACTGACATTCCAAAGACCGTTTTCAATTTTATGACATATTAGGCCAGTTATGCAAATTAATGAAAAAAAATAAAAATGTATTGTAAACTTATGGTAACCTAATGGTTTAGATGATTATTTTATACAAATATTAAATCTAAATACGAGAAAATAAGTTTTTAAAAGATAACTTGATTCAAAATTCAGCATAAAGATAAACATAAAAACTTGCAACATAGTCCTTAGAGAATTTTGTGTTAGATTGTTTCATAATAAGGAATGTTATTTTTTGCTATAATAATCTAAGAATTGTCTATGAAGTTTCAACCACACATCCCTTAAAAATATTTGTACCTTCGGCCAATAACGCCAGTGATCTGAGCCAAGTGTTGAGTGGGTATGAATCAAGAATCTACACTGAACCTAATCAAGTGATCTCGATTGCAAAGCCAATTATGAAGTGAGCCATTGAACGATATCATTCAAAGCAGGTCTCTCTCTCTCTCTCTCTCTCTCTCTCTCTCTCTCTCTCTCAGTAGGCATCAATACATTATCATACGTTGACTGCTTGGAAACCGGATTAGTGTTTGCTTAAATCAATACCATTACCCATCACTTGCAAAATCAAAATAAAAAAAAATATATTGGAAAAATATGAAATAAGATAAAAAAAAAATAACGAAAACATGGAAGCAAACGCGTTTGACCTAAACAACATAAAATCTGATAGATATACCTCTCAAGGGAGAAAAGGTTCTAAGAGACCGGAAAATAGAAACACGAAAAGATTTTTGATGTTTAAAAGTGGAGGGGTAAGGAAACCTCCGAACAGTTTAAACCAAGAATCATTGGGAACAAATTTATTGTGAATCTAATATTACACACACACACACACACATATAATATATATATATATATATATATATATATATATATATATATATCCTCCTCATGGATTTTGTAATGCATAGAACAGTTGGAGATGGCGGAGAAGGATTGGACTGGATTGGTAATAGGAAATTAGCTGACCAAGAATACGCTGATGATGCTATCCTTATTAGCAGAACACCACAGGATTTGCAATACTTCCGTACCAGAATGCATGAAATATTAACCGAGTTTGGTCTCTAGATAAATTGATAAAAGACAGAGATGATGAAAACGAATATGCAATGGAAGATGAAATACCATTGGAAGGAGAACGGATTAATGAGGTCGAATCGTTTAAGTATTTAGGAAGTGTAATCTTCAATACAAGGTAATTGGAATTGGAGTAAAGTGAAAAATTTGAAAAATGCAAACCAGACAATGGCTAGGTTAAATAAAATTTGGAAATCAAATCGCCCGAAATTACACATAAAAATCAGAATATACTGTATATCAGTTTAGTGAGATCGGTGTTACTGCATGGACATGAGTCATGATATGAAAATGAAACAATATCCAACAGATTTAGTAGATTTGAGAACAAAGACCACAGAAGAATATTGGGAGTTAAAAAGCAGGGCAGGATTAGAAGTGAAAGAGAGATTACTAGTGTCATATGTGAATGAAATCAAGGTGTGGGGTAGATGGAGATGGTTTGGGCATGCTCTTCGCACTCCCCAAGAGTGACTAGTTCACCAAACATTTTACTGGGCTCCACAAGACACTAGAAGAGTTGGATGACCCAGGCCTACATGGCTGAGAACTAAGAAGCGTGAAATGGGAGATGATGATTGGAAAAGTATTGAAATAAAAGCTCAAAATAGAGACGGCTGGCGAAATCTAACCTAGACCCTTTTAGCTGATGATTATATATATATATATATATATATATATATATATATATATATATATATATATATATATATATATATAAAAGTATACGTGGATACCCTATCTTTATTAGAATATGCAGAGCGAAGCCTAATATGTGAATAACGAACTAATTGGCGACCACGAAGGAGAAACCACTAAAGAAAAATGAAGTCTTAAGATGATGAATGCAGATCTTAATTCAGTGTTAAGACAGGTTTATAGACATATAAACTACCAGGGCGTAGAAAAACCGACACGTGGAGAAGAGATATGATAATGCAATGGGCAAAGGAGATAAATAACTAAAATAGATTATTCACTTGCATATATTTTTCCTGCGTCCATGCCCCCCCCCCCTCTCTCTCTCTCTCTCTCTCTCTCTCTCTCTCTCTCTCTCTCTCTTTATATATATGGGCCTATATATATATATATATATATATATATATATATATATATATATATATATATATATATATATACATACATATATATATATATATATATATATATATATGTGTATATATTGTTTCTGGTCCACTGCAGGACGAAGGCCTCAGACATTATTCATGTTAGGGATTTGAGTCAGTTTCCGTCACCACGCTGGCCATTAAGGATTGGCGATGGTAGGAGAGTTTAGTCTGCTCGTTCACAGCAAACCAAACTAGTATCCACACACAGAAAAGGTTACACACACGTATACATTATACATATATATATATATATATATATATTTATATATATATATATATATATATATATATATATATATATATTTGTAAGTGGATATCTATGAATATATATATATATATATATATATATATATATATATATATACATATATATATATATATATATGTGTGTGTATATATATATATATATATATATATGTATCTACGTATATATATATATATATATATATATATATATATATATTTATATATATTTATAAGTGTATATATATACTACTAGTGTACATGACCCGTCAAAAGTGATGGGAAAATACATATATAAACCTCTAGGGTACCCTCTCCCACCAGGGTATGACTACTCCGTCAGGCACTTACACGAGGGACGGGGAGAGACCGGTTAGTTATACGTCTGGCAAGGCGAATGAGCGTCACCAGAAATTTAAATATAAATATAGATATATATATATATATATATATATATATATATATATATATATATATATATATATATATATATATATTTGAATATAGAAATCCCCTTTTGATGGTATTTATGGACTATGAAAAAAGCCTTTGATAGTGTGCACCGGCCAATTTTGTGGAGAATCCTGCGATATTATGTAATTCCTCTTAAATACGTAAATTTTATTAAGTCTGTTCATGAACATAGCAAGTGCAAAGTTAATGTTAATGGAGTCTTATCTAGTGAGTTTCCAGTGAACAGCGGAGTACTCCAAGGGAACGTGTTGTCACCTATGTTGTTTATCCTCCTCGTGGACTTTGTAATGTGTAGAACAGGCAGAGATGGTGGAGAAGGATTAGACTGGATTGGTGATAGGAATTTGGCAGACCTAGAATATGCTAATGATGCTGTCCTTCTTAGCAGAACACCACAGGATTTGCAATTCTTGCTTACCAGAATGCATGAAATATCACACGAGTTGTGGCTGAAGATAAATAGAAGAAAGATAGATGATGAGAACGGAGTATGCAATGGAAGATGAAATATCATTGGAAGGAGAAAGTATTCATGAAGTAGAATCATTGAAGTATTCATGAACTATGATCTCCAATACAGGGTCTTTAGAATTACAGTTAAGTGAAAGACTGAAAAAAGCAAATCAGACTATGACTAGGTTAAGTAAAATTTGGAAATCAAATCGCATAAAATTTCATATAAAAATCAGACTATATAACAGTTTAGTGAGATCGGTGTTACTCTATGGACATGAGTCATGGTATGACAATGAAACAATCTCCAATAGATTTAGAAGATTTGAGAACAAAGCCCTCAGAATGATATTGGGAGTTAAATGGAAGGACAGGATTATAAATGAAACTATAAAAGAGATTACTCGAGTACCATATGTGGATGAGATCATGATGAGGGGTAGATAGAGATGGTTTAGGCCTGCTCTTCGCACTCCCCAAGAGAGATTAGTTCACAAAACGTTTAACTGGGCTCCACAAGGCACTAGAAGAATTGGAAGACCCAGGCCTACATGGCTTAGGTCTATACAACGCGAAATAGGAGATGATGAATGAAGTATTGAATTAAAAGCTCCGGACAGAGACGACTGGCAAAATCGAACCGAGACCCTTTGCGTCAATAGGCGTAGGAGGAGATGATGATACGTACATATATATATATATATATATATATATATATATATATATATATATATATATATATATATATATATGTATGTATGTATATATATACACATATATATATTTATATATATACATTTATAATATTTATATATACATATATACACATATAATATTTATATACACACACACACACACACATATATATATATATATATATATGTGTGTGTGTGTGTGTGTGTGTGTGTGTGTGTGTGCAAATGGATAAATAGATAACACAATGAGTTCAAGGCATTGGGTTTCTAAGCAGGATCTTAATGTAGAGGTTATTAGTTCCAAGCCCCAGTTACTGACCCCAATAGATGCTGGTACACTTATTTGGAACGTTAACTAAGAGAGAGAGAGAGAGAGAGAGAGAGAGAGAGAGAGAGAGAGAGAGAGAGAGATTCCATAAATCTCTAAATATAACATTAAAGTGTATGTTATTAGGATTTCATTTTCATAAAAATCTCGACCACTATTATTGAACATGATTTTAATTCCATCTAACAATAAAAATACTGCAATTGGAAATCTATGAAATCAAGAAAAGAGTATTAGTTTTTGTCTTTGAATGAAAAAATCTTTATGATTAACTAGAAAATGGAAAACATTATTCATCAAAAATCTTGTTTCTGAAAATCAACAATCATGCTTTTGATTTCTATTCAATGAAGAATATGGAGGATGGCAAATGACTTTCCACCATTCATTCCAAGCTATAAAAAAAAACATGGAGTAGTGAAACAGATTCACAAATCTCGTTAGCTACGATTGGCTCTCTGCTTTCGATGTTTTCCACGCTTTCTAACCCCAGGTTGCAATGAAAAAAAGAAATTACCCGTTCAGTGACTCTCTATTTCCACTTAAATTGAAAATATCTTCCTGGAAAGATTTGCATGATATCTGTCTCTATATAGAATCTTATGTGAGATTTTTTAAGGGAAATTTTGTTGTCAAAGAAAGAAAATGTTACCGGGATATTCGATTTGAATGGCTACGTTAAATATGCAACAGGTAACTTTCCCGCGTGACGTCACTGAAAGGTCTCTCCGCCAGTCTGATTGGTCATAACCATAAAAGCACTGAACAAAGGGAAACAATTTGTGACTAGCCAGCTGAAAATGCATTGTCCTATGTGAAGAAACGGGAAGAAAAATGTGTAGGAAAAGAAGGGAGGAGGAGGAGGAGGAAGATAAAGGGGGAAAGGGAGTAAGAAGAATGAAAGATTACTCAATTATATTTTTTTTTGTTATTGGAAGAAATAAGAATGATATTTTTGAAACATGGCGTAAGGATAGGATCAGGAAATGGCAGCCTTTGAATAAGTCGTCATCAGAATTTATATTAAGTCTAAAAATTTTTGATATCTCTATTGTTGACGTAGATGAGAGAGAGAGAGAGGAGAGAGAGAGAGAGAG
>NC_090762.1:59441906-59446906 GCF_036898095.1 Palaemon carinicauda | reverse complement strand
ATCAGCCATGTGTTGAAGCTTGGTTTTCTCCTAACCCAGTTATCCAGCTTCAGCAGACAAGACTGATAATTATATCGCAACCTTCAAAATCTCTCTCTCTCTCTCTCTCTCTCTCTCTCTCTCTCTCTCTCTCACCATATTTTTATCATATTCATCTCTTTCTATGTCTGCCTGTCTGTCTGTCTGTCTGTCAATAAACAGTTCAATCACATCCCACCATCTCTCTCTCTCTCTCTCTCTCTCTCTCTCCTCTCTCTCTCTCTCTCTCTCTCCTCTCTCTCTCAAAAACTGAATTTTATACATTTACCATCTCTTTCGCTGTCTCGCTCTAGCATATTTCTAAAGCACCCTCTCTCTCTCTCTCTCTCTCTCTCTCTCTCTCTCCTCTCTCTCTCTCTCTCTCTCGTACCATATTTTATCATATTCATCTCTTTCTATGTCTGCTTGTCTGTCTGTCTGTATGTCTGTCAATAAACAGTTCAATCACATCCCATCATCTCTCTCTCTCTCTCTCTCTCTCTCTCTCTCTCTCTCTCTCAACTGAATTTTATACATTTACCATCTCTCTCTCTCTCTCCTCTCTCTCTCTCTCTCTCTCTCTCTCTCTCTCTCTCTCTCTCTCTCTCTCTCGTAACTAAATTTTATACATTTAACATCTCTCTCGCTGTCTCGCTCTACAATATTTCTAAAGCAAACCTCTCTCTCTCTCTCTCTCTCTCTCTCTCTCTCTCTCTCTCTCTCTCTCTCTCTCTCAAGAATAAGAATTTTACTCTCTCTCATGAAAGAGAATTTTATATTTTTACCATCTCTCTCGCTATCTGGAATATTTTTATAATTCTCTCTCTCTCTCTCTCTCTCATCTCTCTCTCTCTCTCTCTCTCTCTCTCTCTCTCACAAGTAACAGAATTTTATACATTTATTATCTCTCTCACTGTCTGGAATATTTCTATAATTCTCTCTCTCTCTCTCTCTCTCTCTCTCTCTCTCTCTCTCTCTCTCTCTCTCTCTCTCTCTCTCTCCTTAGCAACAGCAAATGATACCCAAACCTACACAACTATCCAACCCTTAGCCGTCTATCTGTCTGTCTTGCCAGAAGAGCTACAATCGTTGTTTGGGCGTTGCTTCCAGTAATGGGTGTCTCTGGATCAGAAAATTGATCGTTAAGGTTGTTATTTGGAGAGCGATATCCTCCATCATCGGTTTCTATTTTTCTATTCCAAGTGACACTTCTCCTCACTCTGTCTTTACGATCTATGTATATGCTATACTTATAACTCAATTGCTTTCATATTATTTAGTCAATTGTATTTTTTCCTTGTGCCTGTGTCTGCTTGTCTATGTTCTATGCAAAATATAGTTTTATATTATATAATATATATATATATATATATAGGCTATATATATATATATATATATATATATAGATATATATAAATATATATATACACCTGTATATATATATATGTGTGTGTGCGTGTGTGTAAACTGTATGCATTCATGCACATACATACATACATATATATATATGCTCTCTATTGTACATATATACATATCTAATATATATACATATATATATATGCTCTCTATTTGTATATATCTATATATAATATATATTATAATATAAATGTATATATATGTATGTATGTATATATATCATCATCAATCTGCTTTGGCCAGCGTAGTGATGATATGGTTAACCCCCCAAAAATGAATAAGGACATGTTTGAGACCTTTATAGTTATCTATATATACTATATATATATATATATATATATATAAATATATATACATATATATATATATATAAAGTATACACACATACACATTAATATATACATATATATGTGTGTGTAAACTCTTTAAAAATGTGATATTCACATAATAATATTCCAGAGAAGAAATTAGAAGAATGTACTTCATGTTTGGTTTCACCTTTTATGATTTTATAATTTCTTCAGAATGTGCTATACGAAACCAGGCATGATTTGCATTTTTTCATTATCCTAGGGATAATTGCGTACATACATACATGCGTGTGTGTCTCTGTGTGCCCGTATGCCGTTAATATTTAATTTTTGTTATCCATATAGACTTATAAGAAGTTTCAATGTCCACGCAGATCAGTGCAAACTCAGATACTGTTTAGCCAACCTTACCTTTATGGAAATGAAACGTGAAAATTTAGGAATATAAAGGACAAAAAGTTAGAAAAAAATAACAGATTATTAAAAATAGTTAGAATGTTGAAAAATAAATCATCTTTTTTTAAATTCGAACCCATCAATAAAGTTTTTTTTTCATTGAATTGTTATGAAAAATGCTTTGTCCGATTATGATCATTTGCTAAAGCCTTTGAAGGTTAAATACGCTTATTTTACTTATCAAGTAATTCACTTTTAATTGGAGAGAGAGGAGGAGAGAGAGAGAGAGAGAGAGAGAGAGAGAGAGAGAGAGAGAGAGATTAAACCAGATCCTCACCTAAAAGGTGGTTAACAAAGCCATCTTATTTAAAACTAATATGCGTAATCACACCCCTTCTTTCCCCCACAAACCCCCCACAACCCTACCCCTCCCCTCAGTGTCCCCCAGCTTTCATTCCCTCCCCATATCTCTGTCTCTGTCTCTCTCATCTCTAGAAATCTAAAAAGGGACCCTGTTTAATATGCAAGTCGCCCCATCACTACCATTTGATTCTCTCTGCATATCCACCTTAGTACCCTTTAGCCATCGTCGATTCTCCTCGACCGGCGCTGGAGAGCGGATCATCCGTGCATCCCAAGAAGGAACGATAATTATTCACGACAGCGCCCTAGTACTTGTGGTAAATAGTTAATGGGATTTTACAGGTAAGGTCGGATGTAAAGAATACTGAAGAATGCTAAGAAAGTTACAGCTGTGGATTCAATGGTAGACTGTGTTAGGAATGTTGCGATTCGAATCGTTCACAACACCCAAACCTCCTGACTCTCTCAGGCGATAAATTTGGATTTCATTCTCCACCATTGCTATGGATAACTATCCAGGTACGTTCTCTCTCTCTTCTCTCCTCTCTCTCTCTCTCTCTCTCTCTCTCTCTCTCCTCTCTCTCTCTCTCTCTCTCTCTCTCTCTCATTCTTGCATTTCACCTGACTACAGAGATGTTTAAATTTATACAATTTTATTTTTTCTTCTAATACAATAAGTTCAATTAACCCAAATACACTTATTGAAAACCGTTGATCACTTTCAATTCAATATAATCATATATACACAATACGAAAGTTAATGAACAAACGAATCCTTTTATATGAATAAGTAAATTAAGAAATTTATATACAGCACAAAATTCTAGAAGTAGAACAGAAGTCTATATCACGATGGTTCCATATTCTCTCTCTCTCTCTCTCTCTCTCTCTCTCTCTCTCTCCTCTCTCTCTCTCTCTCTCTCTCTCTCTCTCTCTCTCTCTCGTTCTTCGTCATCTCGATATTGGAACTATCCAGAAATTTCCAAATATTCGTGATTGAAAATTTCAAACATAGCTTAGGAGTCTAGTGCGAGCAGTGAGTCACAGCGAGGCACGAAAATCCAGGATCAAATAAGTGATGGCATTAAATGTTTCCTTCCCCAAATATAGATAAATTATCTTGTACAGAAGAAATATTTATAGATAGAAAGGAAACAATCCTAACTACTTAGAGAAAAAAATAACTATTGGAAATGTTAAAAAGCAAGATGAGATAAGAAGTTTGTGAATATTATAAAAACAATATGCCGCCGTTGCTAGGTCACTGCAAGAGATAGGCCTCAGACATGTCCTTTGGTCATGTCTGGGGTTTGGCCGTTTTCCTCTCCACACTGTCTACTGCGGATTAGTGATGGTGGGAGACTTGTCTGATCGCTTACAGCAAACCAACCTAGTGTGGGTGAACCCTGACTAAAACAGCTTTGCTGATAATGACAATGTACAAACCCTTTCACCACGTTAAGGTATCCCCATACACATAGAAATCTATGAATAATCTATATCATATACCGGTATATAATTATCAATATATACATATATGAGATATATATTATATATACATACATACGTGTCTATATATATATGTAATATATAAATACATATATGCATATATATATATATATATATATATATATATATATATATATTTGTGTGTGTATATTCGTGTGTCTATATATATACCATTATATGTTTACATACGTATATATCCATTTATTTATAAATATAAAATAATTATATATACATATATATATATATATATATATATATATATATAATTTCCCCTACATAACAAAGAGCAAGCTATATATATATATATATATATATATATATATATATATATATACACACACATATAAACATATATATATATATACATATAAATATATATATATATATGTGTGTGTGTATATAACATGTACACAGTATGCATATATATATACTATATATATATATATATATAGTTATATATAAACACACTTTTCAGAGTGGGGATATCTTAACAAAGCTGTACTAGTCAGAGGCCCCCCTACTAGGTTGGCTTGCTGTGAGCAATCACACAAAACTCTCCCAGTCCCCACCGATCACCAATTCGCACTTTGCCAGCGTGGTGATGAAAACTGGTCAAACTCCAGGCATGAATAGGGACATGTCTGAGGCCTTTGTCCTCCAGTGGACTCGAACTGGCTGTATTTGTTGTTGTTGTATTCATAACACACACACACACCACACACACACACACACACATACATATATATATATATATATATATATATATATATATATATATATACTGTATCTATCTATCCATATATAGTATATAGTATATATATATATATATACTGTATCTATCTATATATATATAATATATATATACTGTATCTATCTATATACATATATATATATATATATATATATATATATATATATATATGTACATTTTATATTCATCACGTGTCAGCTTTCGTGATTTCTACACACACACACATATATATATAT
>NC_090762.1:59435762-59441406 GCF_036898095.1 Palaemon carinicauda | reverse complement strand
ATACATTTATAAAATTCAGTTACTTGAGAGAGGAGAGAGAGAGAGAGAGAGAGAGAGAGAGAGAGAGGAGAGAGAGAGAGAGAGAGAGAGAATTATGAAAATATTCCAGACAGTGAGAGAGATGGTAAATGTATAAAATTCAGTTACGAGAGAGAGGAGAGAGAGAGAGAGAGAGAGAGGAGAGAGAGAGAGAGAGAGAGAGAGAGAGAGAGAGAGAGAGAGAGAAAGAGAGAGATGGTGGGATGTAATTGAACTGTTTAATGACACAGACAGACAGACAGGCAGACATAGAAAGAGATGAATATGATAAAGTATGGCACTAGAGAGAGAGAGAGAGAGAGAGAGGAGAGAGAGAGAGAGAGAGAGAGAGAGAGAGAGAGAGAGAGATTGATTTTGAAGGTTCGATATAAATGTCAGTTGTCTGCTGAAGCTCGATAACTGGGTTAGGAGAAACCAAGCTTCAACACATGGCTGATTTTGGGTGGAAGAACCAGGAGAATGGAGCTCCTATACAAAAGGATCCAGATCTGGCCCTTATTACCGTTATGTGACTCATGTGACTCTTTGGTTACTTATTTGATGAAGTCACATTGAAACAATGTGGCTCTTCAGATAGTTTTATGCGTAATCGAAAATCAGACAGATAATCATTTGAGTATTCTGTGAGTCATGCAGCTCTTCTAAAAGTACTAATGCTTAAAATACGGATTTTATTATAGCAGTTACTGCGCCATTATAAGTTATGTGGCATATAACTATTTGAAATTTACTCATATACAAAAGAGGTTTATAACCAAGCTATTGTAACTTGGTCAGGCATATAAGATTAAAAGTAAAATTTCTAAGGATTGCGTTAGATTTTGAATAATTTTTCATCTTTACTGACAACTACACAAACTAGAACGAAGATTTGAAGCAGTTTGAAGAAAATACAGAAGGTTAGAATATGAAGACTTAGCTATGGGTTAAAGGATGACAAATCTTTATTTAAGAAAAAAACAAAAAAAAGACGCTGGGAGGCCATGTAAGTGCACCAAACAAAGGGAGACTAAAAAGGACAGATTCCCTGATTTTCTAAAGAACAATCTCAAATTCTATCAAACATTGCATTTCCCATTATGTAGACGCAACCTCTCAAACTCTGTAACTCTTTATGATATTGAACAGGCAGATGTTTCATCTGGGTTGACGGATGTCCCTTATTCAAAGTTCTTTGCGCGAGCGAAAATGTTTAGGGATGTTATTACACGAGTGTTTATACATATTTAATTTTTCTTGCTCTCATTCATACAGGATAACGCTCTGACATGACATTTCAATGAGAATTATTCTTAGCTTTCATCATATTTCGTCCTATTTATTCAATTGATTTAATTCAGGACATATAGTGACTAATAACTATATACTGCATGTACGCTCTGCATCTAGCCCATTTGAAACCAAGTATACCTCCCTTTAGGATGCCTGGGTGTTCTCCCAGTACGATATATAACACGTCCAGATTCAATGCATAGGTGCTCCTGATTCGAAACTTGGGTATCCTTGCTTCCAGGAATTTCTTGATTCCACACAGAGGCAGTTGTTCCGATTCGACCGGGGATCAATCCCTCCCAGTTCGTAAAAAGACACCTCTTATGCCATTCCATACCCATTTTGATTTTATACATGACTACCTCACCTGGGTATCCTCTTGCCCACTTGGGTACCTCTCTTTCTCTGCCTTCCATCAGATTCGACACCTGGGTATCAATTTCGATTCTATGATTGGGTATTCCAAGGATTCATCTCCCGATTCGATTTCATATAAACCATACAATCAAATGCGAGGGAATTGAAGCTTCAGACTCTGGCGACGTTTAGTCATCCGATTTTGTAAATCGACGGTTAACGAAGTCAGTTTTTTTAAATCGATAATATTTCTTCTATTTATTGCGAGCCCACCCAGCACCCCCTCCCCCTAAAAAAAAATATAATAATAAGCAACATATAGACTAGGAATATGATTTAAACAAAATGGACTTATGCTATTTGCTATTTTGTTCTGTTATATTTAGAATCTGTTTAATGAACTGGCAGTTTTCTGCAAAAGGTGTTGTAATACCTAGAAACGGTTAGTTTGCTCGGAATTAAATGTGTGGAATTTGTCTTCTTTTCCTCAAGGGAATAAGTAATAAAAATAGTTGTAGAATTATGGTGAGAGTTTTTCTCAAGACGTACCTAGATCTGGATGTAAGAGGTCTACTTCAGGAATCACTCCTTTGCATTGTAAAAAAGAAGTTAGGTTATAGATTAAAAAAGACAAGTAAGCGGGCCCAATATATCTAAATGAAAGTCGATTAATACGTTGGCTTGGCTGCTTGTCTTCTGATCAATGAAATTGAATAAAATGATACACTTAAAGAATTAAAAAAATTACGTAATTATGAGAGACTCCTCTTGAACTGAATTCGGTGGGGTCCCCAGAATCACGGGAAATCAAACGATTATCCTCTACGCTACCGTAGCTTGTTGATGGTAACCAGACGTTCTCTAGACCAGGTTAAAAAGGGGAGATAATTATCCCACAATAGGAGATACTACTGGATAGAGCCCTTTCATTCCTTTCCGTCTTAGGACTCTATGAACAGGCATCGCTCAAATACATCCACAAAGATTCTGAGGCCGACCAGGACCCCTAATTTCCGATCTACTCTCGTGCTTTCACGGGATTAATTTGACTTTAATGAAATTACGACCTAGAGAAAGTTGGTCTGATCAATTTCCACACAAATATAGGTTAGAATTATTACTACTACTACCAAAAGTCAGAGAGAGAAAAAAAATCAACATTCCTTTAAAAGAAGTACTGATATTATGAGAGAGAGAGAGAGAGAGAGAGAGAGAGAGAGAGAGAGAGAGAGAGAGAGAGAGAGAGAGAGAGAGAGAAAATTTGTCATTACTATAAGGGTTATTATTATTATTATTATTATTAGCAGAGAGAGAGAGAGAGAGAGAGAGAGAGAGAGAGAGAGAGAGAGAGAGAGAGAGAGAGAGAGAGAGAGAGAGAGAGAGAGAGAAGGTGGTCAGGGTTGTCGGAGAGCAATTGGACCAAGTTTGGTGAATCAGTGGGGCAAACGAATAACAACAATAACAAAAGAAGCGAATCGGGTAACTGTTCCTGTCAGCGGGAGGGAGGTAATTTGCATAATGATTCCGGCAATGAGGGGAAAGGGTTTGGAAGAAGCAGCAGGTCTCTAAAGAACCTTTCTCGTTGGACAGTTAAATGGTAGCTTTAAATAGTAATGGACATCGGTCGGCATATGAGTCGTTTTGTGTTTGCCTTTATGTAATGGTTTATATGATTACAAATCGTGGATACGTCTCTAATGGTTATATTCATATATGTGGATTTATACAGAATTATTTATGTGTATGTTAACACACGCACACACACATACACACACACACACACACACATATATATATATATATATATATATATATATATATAATCTAATTATGTATGTATGTATATACACGTGTGTATATATATATATATATATATATATATATATATATATATTATATATATATGTATGGATATATATACATTATATTTATATAATATATATATGTATATATATGTATATATATATATATATATATATATATATATATATATATATATACACGTCTATATATACTTTATATATATATACTTTATATATATGTATATATATGTAGAATTAGATAAATTTATGCATATATGTATGTCTTTATGTATGCACACTTAAGGATAATGATGATAACAATAAGGATAATATTAATAATGACAATCATTATTATCGTCATTATTTAAATCAAAGCATAACGTATATAGTGTTTCATCTTTTGATATACTCAATTTACAAACTTGTCGTCAAACAGGGCTAATTTTTCACCACTGCCCCCATATACATTTTAGAAATGAAGTTACCGATTTCATAAAGACAATAAGAAGGCTGTGTCATCCCGACCCTTTCTTCTAGGTACTATCGAAATAGTAATAGTAATAATAATAAAAACATTTTATAGCTTTATATTTTTTTGTTGTCTTTTGTAAATCAAATCCACCATGATAGTTTTCCTCCAAATTATAATTTTCAGGATAAAGAATCGTAAAAAAGGAGATTAACAAAATATTCCGTCTTTGATCTCTATTGTCACTTTATCTTGGATGGTATTGGCTGTCGGCAAATTGCATTCGTGATGATTGTCTACTGATATCACCTTTAGGGAAGGTGGATAGTATTATTATCATCATCACCATTATAGTTGTCATTATTAATAATCTTATTATTGACAAAACTTGCATGCAGATTTATAAAAAAGAAAAGAAAAAAAAAAGGATGTTATATGGTGAGAATAAAAGAGAAAACAGAAAGAAAAAAGCAAAGGATATATTAATATTGAGAGTCAACTAACAAAAATATACTATTATTATTATTATTATTATTATTATTCCTTGCTAAGCTACAACCCTAGTTGGAAAAGCAGGAGGTTATAAGCCCTAGGACCCCAAAAGTGAAAATAGCTCAGTGAGGAAAAGAAATTAAGCCATACACGGTAACATATTTTAGAAACTGCAGTGATAAATCGGGAAAGATATAGAAATTAATCCATGACGAAAAATAGTAAAATTGAGGCAAAGTCAATGGAAAGATTTTTTTTTTTTTTTACCTATTGTGATGTCAGAAATAGATAGATACCTTTAGGCTTAGCTTCAAGTACCAGTAGAAAACTAATGACCTTTTGCCTATCTATAGTAATATAAACAACACTAACAGCCTTTTAATGACTCGATAAATAATTATATCATAAACGAAATGTATTCTTCCACAGCAAATACGCATACATGTATGAGAAGATCACGTAATGTATCTATTGAGCGAAGGTAAAATCCAATTTTTTTTTTTTTTGCTTGCAATTCTGTAAGGGAGAGACAATACGAGAGAATTTAGAAGGAAGGATTTGGTATCGTGTTCAAGCTGTTAATGTAAAGAAATCTTAAAAAGAAATATTTTTTTTTCTCTAAAAAAATTATAGCTTTGAGTCAGACATGTAGCATAAATACACATGAAGTCATTTTGTCTGGCGGCTCAGCACTTCCTTCCCTTTGATGCACGTGAATAGAGATATGTAATCTTATTGTACTTTTCTCGCCTTGTAAAGGAAGAAGGAAATTGCCTTCAGAAATTTAAAGCATTGATACCATTATTTCTTAGATTCTTATTCACAGAAAAGCACGCTTCAAATTCTAAATTGCTTGTAGGTTATAGTTAACGCAATGCCTTTCAGATGTGACTCTCTCTCTCTCTCTCTCTCTCTCTCTCTCTCTCTCTCTCTCTCTCTCTCTCTCATCTACGCCAACAATAGAGATATCAACCATTTTTAGACTTAATATAAATTCTGATGACGACTTATTCAAAGGCTGCCATTTCCTGATCCTATCCTTACGCTATGATTCAAAAATATCATTCTTACTTCTTCCAATAAAAAACAAAATAATTGAGTAATCTTTCATTCTTCTTACTCCCTTTCCCCCTTTATCCTCCTCCTCCTCCTCCTCCTCCTCCCTTCTTTTCCTACACATTTTTCTTCCCGTTTCTTCACATAGGACAATGCA
>NC_090762.1:59425762-59430762 GCF_036898095.1 Palaemon carinicauda | reverse complement strand
ACCATTTGTTGCTGCATTGTATTTCATATTTTCTACAGAGGCTCCAATGAAGAGTTTTAGGCACTGTATCATATCAATTCTTTTATTGATGCTGAACAAGTGCTGAACATTTATGGGAACGTGGTTATTATTATTATTATTATTATTATTATTATTATTATTATTATTATTATTATTATTCTGTTGCTTTCCAAGTTGCAAGTTGTCCCTGAGAGTGCACGTTTTTTTTTTTTTTTTTTTTTTTTTTTTTTTTTTTTTTTTTTTTTTTTTTTTTTGTAAAATGAAGGCAACCAGTGATTTGCAATAAATTGGAAACGAGGTGTCATTACCAAATAACCCGATAAGAACCCAGAGGGATGTCGAGTCTAAGGTCGTAGGACTCTGGGTAAAATGGCCTTGAAGTAATGATAATCAACAACAACAACAACACCAATAATAATAATAATAATAATAATAATAATAATAATAATAATAATAATAATAATAATAACTAGACGGTTACAATATTTTGGCAATCGTCTACAATACAAAATTACAATAACAGAAAATTGAGTATTGCCATTATAATTTTAGTGGGCCAAAACATTACAAAATAATCTGAAATAGCTCAATAAAAAAAATTAATATTTGTTTTCTAATTTTCAGAAAGACAAAATCTTCCTCAAGAATAAACAGAAAAAAAATCGTGCGAATTCACGAAAAATTTTCAAAATATTGTTTCGTAATTTTGGACTTGATCGAAAAGTACCCCCAAAAAATCCTTTTTTTTTTTCATCTCGTGATTTCCATCAAGGTGACGGGGCAAGATTCCTTCGGCCCATGGAGAGAAATATAGCAAACTCATGGCACGCCTCCCAGCCAGTAATTCCGAAGGCTGGGGAAATTGCTACGGGAATAATTATCACTTCCAGAAAACCATCATATGTCAAATGATACGTTGTCTTTGATAACCTTAAAGGGAGGGAGAATTGATATGCTTTCAGTCTCTCTCTCTCTCTCTCTCTCTCTCTCTCTCTCTCTCTCTCTCTCTCTACACATATATATAATATATATATTGTATATATATGTATTATATGATATATATATATATATATATATATATATATATATATATATATATATATATATTACCACTAGAGAGTATTGGATCCTTCGACTGGCCAGACAGTAATGCATTGGATCCCTCTCTCTGGTCACGGCTTATTTTTTCTTTGCCTACACTTACACAGAATAGTCTGGCCTATTCTTTACATATTCTCGTCTTTCCTCATACACCTGACAACAATGAAATACTTAACACTTCTTCACCCAAGGGGTTAATTACTGTACTGCAATTTGTTCAGTGTACTTTCCTCTTGGTAAGGGTAGAAGAGAGACTTTAGCTATGGTAAGCAGCTCTTCTAGGAGAAGGACACTCCAAAATTAAACCATTGTTCTCTAGTCTTGGGTAGTGCCATAGCCTCTGTACCATGGTCTTCCACTGTCTTGGGTTAGAGTTCTCTTGCTTGAGGGTACACTCAGGCACACTATTCTATCTTATTATTATTTTTTTTTCTTCCTCTTGTTTTTTGAAATGGTGTGTTGGGCAGGCTTAATAGAAGGGCCATGGATGCCTGGTGGTTTATCAAGAGGTTGTCTTTTCCTTTTTCTGACTCTTTTTCTTCTCAAAACCATCCTTACTGTCCTCCCTTCAGTTGAAGTGGCTATCCTGGAGGGTATTTAGCCTTGCATGGTGTATCGGCTCCTCCATGTTGACCAGTTTTTCCGACTTTTTACTATAGTCTATGGGTATCATCATTCACTTTATTTATAATTCTGTACATATTGTTTTTGTTATAATTCTTGTTAATCTAGTTTTTAAGTATGATGTCTCTTTTTTTATTTCTATTAATTCGTATGCTGTCTGGAGACACTGAGCGAAATCTGGGACCAGTACGTCATAGATTTCGTCAATGTCGTCTTCTGTATTGCAATATTCGTGGTCTTCATGCAAATATCCAAGACCTTACAGTTACGTCCCGATAGTATGATATTCTTTTGTGCTCAGAAACTTTGTTTTCTAATATGAGGCACTCATCTGAGCTCCTTATAACTGGTTTTAAGAAGCCAATAATGTTGAAACGTGATGCCATCCCTAGGGCCAGGGGAATGGCAGTGTATATTAGGACCGAGTACCCTGCTTCTCATAAGTCCTGCTATCAACGTGGATGTCATGAGATTCAGGTAATAAAAGTTTGTGGCAGGCATAACAACTTTTATTTGTGTTCGATCTACCGGAATCCAGACATGGATGATTCTATCTTTGTCTTCTTACCATTATAGCTAAGATACAAGAAGATGATAGAAAGGCTTCTTTTGTCTTTGTTGGTGATTTTAATGCTCACCTTAGGGAGTGGTTAAGTTCTATCTCTCCTACCGATCGCCATGGCTTAAGAGCTTTATTAGACTTTGCCTCTGAATCATGCCGTGAGCAAATCATAAATGAAGCTACTCACAGGTCTGGCAATTGCTTGGACCTCGTATACACTGACTCCCCTGGCGTTATAACTAGTAAGGTTGGTTCTCTAGTCGAGACATCTGATCATGCCTTGATTTCATTATTAGTGAAGACTGAGCAGCCTGTCCCTGATATATCATATTCTTGTAAAATTTATATGAAATCCCAAGCAGACTGGAATGGGATTTTGCATGATCTTTTGTGCTTGAATTGGTCACAGTTATATAATAGTGTAGATTCTGTTGTCCCTTTGAATGAGAATCTAGTCAACATAATTGATAGGCGTATCCCTTCTCGTGTGCTAAGGTACCGAGTGAAGGACAAACCATGGTTCAATGATGATTGTAGACGTTCTTATTTGGAGAAGCAGGAGGCCTATCACCTTTGGAAGGGTAACAAATCAGATTTGACTTGGAACAACTATACTCAGCTTCGAGCTTTTGCTCAGAGAGTTTATGCCTCAACTGAAAAGGAGTACAATTTAACCATAAAAGAAACACTTTCTGGTACAACTCAGGAACATAAATGGTGGTCTACCCTTAAATCTGCATTCTTTGGTGTAGATGCAACAGTTCCTCCTTTACTTAAACCAGATGGCTCAGTCACTCACTGTCCAAAGGAAAATGCAACCCTTTTGGCTGATGTTTTTGAAAGTAAACAGAGTAATGAAAAACTTGAACTTCCTCATTCCTGTTTTCCTGAGGCTAAACTAACTAGTTTAGCTTTTCGATCTCGTGAGATTAAAGCTCTGTTGGTGGACCTTGATGCTTATGGAGGTGTAGACCCAAATGGTATTTTTCCTTTGTTTTTTTATAAAGACAGCAGATTTCTTAGCTCCAAAGTTATCTGTTATTTTGCGAAAGTTAGCAAGAAGAGGAGCTTTTAGCACTTGTTGGAGAATTGGTAATGTTACTCCTCTATGTAAATGTGTTTGTGGTAGCTCAAGTCCCACTGATTACCGCCCAATTTCCATAACTCCCATATTATCTAAAGTTTTTGGACTTCTTCTGGCAAAACGTCTTAATAGGTTTGCTGAAGGTAATCATCTACTCCCTAGTTTGCAATTTGGTTTTCGTAAAGGCCTTGGAGCATGTGATGCCCTTCTTACAATCTCCAATGCTGTACAGAAATCCCTTGATTGTGGTCAAGAAGTTCGTATGATTGGCCTTGATTTTAGTGCTGCCTTTGACCGTGTTAATCATGAGGTCCTTGTTTTCAAACTGAAACAGTTGGAAGTGGGTGGGTCGTTTCTTAGCATTATTATTGATTTTTTTAAGTAATAGATCTCAGAGTTGTTGTTGATGGGCACCATAGTGATTATAGGAATGTGATATCCGGTGTTCCACAGGGTAGTGTTCTTGGCTCATTACCTTTCATACTATATACACATGACATGTGGTTTGGCCTAGAAGACAAGCTTGTTGCATATGCAGATGATGCTACTCTCTTTGCATCAATTCCATCCGCTGAATGTAGATCTGGGGTTGGTGAATCCCTTAATAGAGATTTAGCTAGAATTAGTGCATGGTGCAGTTGAATCCTAACAAAACTCAAAGTATGATTGTAAGTAGGTCAAGGACGGTGGCTCCTCAACATCCGGATCTCAGTATTGATAATGTTTCTACAAATTTGTATGACTTTCTAAATTTTAGGTGTGATTCTCGACAGCAAAATTACTTTTGAGAAACATATAAGGTTTGTTTCTTCTTCAATTGCACAAAAAATAGGCTTATTGAGAAAGTCTTTCAAGATTTTCGGTGATCAATCTATTCTGAAGAAGTGTTTTAATTCTTTTATTCTACCTTGTTTTGAGTATTGTTCTCCTGTCTGGTCTTCAGCTGCTGATTCTCATCTTAATTTGTTGGACAGAAACTTACGGTCTATTAAATTTCTTATCCCTGATCTAGATATTAATCTCTGGCACCGTCGTTCAATTAGTTCATTATGCATGTTGCATAAGATTTTTCATAACTCTGACCATCCTTTACATTCAGATCTCCCTGGACAATTCTATCCTGTTCGTAATAATAGGCAGGCAGTTAATTCTAATAGCCAGGCCTTCTCCATCATGAGGCTCAATACTACGCAGTACTCTAGAAGTTTTATTCCCGCTGTTACCAAGTTGTGGAATGATCTTCCTAATCGGGTAGTTGAATCAGTAGAACTTCAAAAGTTCAAAGTTGGAGCAAATGCTTTATTGTTGACCAGGCGGACATGTGTCTTTTTATAGTTTATTTATGACATATTTGTTTTTGATGTTGTTAATAGTTTATATATGACATGTCTGTTTTGACGTTGTTACTTTTTTTAGAATGATTTATTGTTAATTTGTTCTCTTCATTTATTCATTTCCTTATTTCCTTTCCTCACTGGGCTATTTTTCCCTGTTGGAGCCCCTGGGCTTATAGCATCTTGCTTTTCCAACTAGGGTTGTAGCTTGGATAGTAATAATAATAATGATAATATATTTATATATATATACACATACGCACACACACACACA
>NC_090762.1:59418262-59423262 GCF_036898095.1 Palaemon carinicauda | reverse complement strand
TATATATATATATATATATATATATATATATATATATATATATATATATATATATATGTATATCTTATTACTAGCTAACCTGCAACTCTAGTTGGAAAAGCAAAATGCTATAAATCCAACGTCTCAAACAGGTAAAATAGCCCATTAAGGAAAGGAAACAAGGAAATAAATAAACTGCAAGAGAAGTAATGAACAGTTAGAATAAAATATTTCAAGAACAGTGACAACAATAAAATAGATCTTTCATATATAAACTATAAAAACTTCAAAAAAAAAAAAAAAAAAAGAGGAATAGAAATATGATAGTATAGTGTAGCAAAGTGTACTCTCAAGCAAGAAAAGTTGTTGGCCCCTATACAACAACGAAAAATGTAGACGCTTCTACCTCACACTGCGATCGAACCCTAGTCTCTCCAAATGAAAAGCAGGTCGATATTAATCATGCCACCAGATGCTCAAAAGAAGTCGGAACCCAGGTGCTAACTGCATTTCAGCATTTACCTAGTGAAATCACAGTCTTTCATAACAGCAAGTTTTGCCCAACATATCGACCCACCGGGTGACCTAACTGATAGATTTTAATTCGAATTACCCCCAAAGAGTCAGTACGGAGGAAAATCAACACAATATCGTGCTTAAACAGGCACAAATTTCTACCTGATAATGGATGTTTGAAATTATGCATTCCTCCGCAAGACCGTCGCCTCCCAGAGAGTGCCAAACAACATTCACCGTGTGACATTGACCCTTTTTTGACCTGGACAGCATATATCTTGACCACCTGACCTGCATCACGGGAAGTCTGTGACAATGCACATTTGCTGCCTGCACTTATGTATGTCTGTCTGTGAATATATGTAAGCATATACTCGGTCAATTTCCTCTTGACAATAGTGAAAGGATCTTTGAAATGTTGCAGTATTTTCATTTTCATTTTTGTTTTTTTATTGTAGTCTTTGAAATATGAGTAATAAGCTAATCGTTATATACATAGTGTGTGTGTATATATATATATATATATATATATATATATATATATATATATATATATATATATATATATATATATATATATATATATATATATATATATATATATTCTTACGAAGCTGGTCTAGTGTAGAGTACATAATTTATTAATGAATTTTATTTATGTATTTCATTTGTCTATTTGTGTATTTGAGGAACTCATCTTAAGATGAGTTCCTCTCATGTAGATATAAGTTTAGTATGTAAATTATGTAAGAATTAATTTCATAGTATTCTTCAAACAAGTCAGTATATGTAAATTTACGTCATTTTTAAGAATTAACTGTTTATTTCACATACTTTGTCACGAAGTCTTACGTAACTGTTTAAGAGTGTTATAAGATCCATACGAGAGATGAACAAGGGTTCATATACATCTTTTTTGTATTTTTAAGAGTTAAGAGGCATTGCGTCATGTTTGTGAGAAAATATGCAATTCTTATATTTGCCATATGCTTTGGAAGGTTCTCAAAAACCCCAGTGTTAGATTTTATCTTTTTTTATTTCTGAGGACAAAGGTGGGTGGAGCTAGCTGAGAGAGAGTTGCTGTATAGCGAGGTTGATTCTGCTGTTCGATACATGATAGTTGAAAAATCTAGCATTGCTAGGGGCCGACCCCAGGCCACGAGAATAATCTTTTAGAATATTCTAGAAGCAACTAATTTCATACATTGGCGCCCAGGGCTGCATAGCAGCAGATGAGAAACAGCCATCCTATGAAAGAACCAAAATTCCCTCTCTCTCTCTCTAGTGCTTATAATGTGTCCTCTCCAAAGTGATTAAGTTTAATTACGACATACATCTTGTGTAATATGGTGAAACGTTACGAAAGACATTAAAGATGATTTTAAATTGATGTGTTGTGGTGAGTGTTGGCATTGTGTGAATTTTAGTAACTGGCCCAGCGTGATTTATGTAAATATGTGAAGTAAGTAAGTTTATCAGTTGTAAGTTCTGTAAAAGTTTAGGCATTAGAGTGTAATTATTTCTTTTGTCTTAGTCTAAGGTTTTTCAGATTTAATTTCAAGTCAAGTGATTATATAATTTTCAGAGTGTAACATTTTTTGTCTTAATCTAAGTTTTGTTGAGACATGATATTTCGAGTGATTTATTTTTTTATATAAATTCTTTTAAAGAGTTGTCATTTTTATAGATTATGTTTATTTTTGTAAAGTGTATTATTTCAATCATCAGTGTTTATTTCTGAATTTGCTCGTACCCCAATTAAAGTATCGAAGTAAGAAGTGATTTTAAATAATTCTTAAGAATAATAACCCAGTTTTGTTTGAGTGTACTTAAGAGACCTTTGGATATGGAGTGTTTTTATATATTGCTGACTGAGAGTTATATAATCATCTCAGAGCTCGGGTATTAATATTTTCAAGTGTAATACATTTAATGTAAAACAAACAGGTGAATTTGGAACTCGAGAGGTTGTGTAGCTTGCCAGCCCTAATATATAATATATTATATTTTGGTTGTCAGATACGGGATTATAGTATACTGTAATATATTTTTGGCTCCCGGTCCTGGGAATGTAATATAATATATATATATATATATATATATATATATATATATATATATATTATATATATACATATATATATATATATATATATATATATATATATATATATATATATATATATTTCAATCTCAGCCAACTATCTCCCCTCTTGCAAATCATATTTTGAGATCTATTAGCTGATTCACTCCTCTCTCTGGCTCTTTTAGCTTCTTATTTTTTTTATTCTCTTTAAAGTATTTTGTCCCCTCTCAACCCAATTTCTGTTACTTATCTATTGCTATCTCATTTTATTCCTGGTATTATTATTTCTCCTCTCATCTCTCATGTAGCTCTATTTCAAAAGATCCCTTTTCCACACAAAGATGTCTATCAGTTCATCCTACCACTTACTGTTTTCATTCAGTCGTACTATTGTTATATACATACAAAATTGCATGTTAACCCAACGACACTGTCTATTAATTGAAAATAAACTCATCCTGCCTTAATCAAGGTTACCCCTATAACCCTTGAAATGACTTATTTGTAATCTTTCACCCGCCCGCAGTCTTCGTAACACTACAAACACTACCCCTACCCTATCCACACACATTTTAATTACCACAAACCTAACTTGTTTGTCCTTCATTATCCTACACACAAGGCCATTTTTCACTTTTCTTTCACTAACTGTGAGTACATCGAACTTTCACTCCTTGAACAAAAGAGTTATCACGAATGTCATCTGACCTGCATCATAACCACAAACATTCAAAGCTGCAAAACTTTGTCTATTTTCTGTTTATTATTGGTAATGCAATACAGGTAATATAGCATCAAACCCCATATCCCCAACTACACGACGACTTTCTTACGGCGGATAGAATCCTACAGGAATCATTATCATATCTTTTCACGCCAATGTAGGACCCACAGGAGAGCGTTTTAGTTTTTTCTTTGAGGTCTTGATCTAAGCAATGAAGAGGATGTGTTCCATGGTTTGTGGTGTTGCCCCACATCAAGGTTGGTGGCTAATCCCCATTTGTAGAGATTATCTCCAATTTTGCCTGCTTTTACCCTTCTTCTGTTTAGGGTTACACAGCCCTTCCTGGTGAGGGCTGTTCCGCTGAGTAGGCCTTCGTTTGGGATTGGCAGCGCCTCATTGGATGCCCATTGGTCATTTTCTCACCAATTATCTAGCTTGCAAGCAACTGCCTAGATTTCTTCTAGTTCATCCACAGTTGCAAAGCTTTTTCGGGATTCCAGTCTTCACCTTACTTCTTGGTGATTGTGAAGTCGATGCCTAGGGTCATTAGTGAAATTTTGATTACCTCTGGCACTATTTAGGAGATATTTCCTCACACAAAGGAGCCCACAACCCCTGTGAGCTCCTCTGCTTTACGGAAAAATGCCAGAACACCTCAAACAAAATCTTATACCAGGACAACATTGTCCAGGTTGTACTTATCACTATCACCAGGGCAGTAATACTCAGTAAATAGACTGACGTGATGTATGTAATTGTCATTGGCCTTAAGAGAGAAGAGCCTTATATACTATTTGGAAGATTTTTCCTTCCATAAGAGATTCACAAACCCTATAGTACACGTTCCTCTACATTGGATCATGGTGCATTATAATCCCAAACCATGGGCACTTTCTAATGCAGCAATGTAAGGGTAGAACAGCTTACTGCCTGAGAGAAAGCAGTCATTCTAAATTAATTGACCTAACTTTTATATACAACAACAAGTTAACAAACAACAAAAGCAGCCGTTTCTAGTCCACTACAAGACAAAGGCTTCGAGCATTTCCTTAGTTATGTCTGGGATTTGGCTATTTTATCACCTAGCTGGCCACTGCGGATTGGTGATGGTGGGAGACTTTAGTATGGGTGGGCCTGATTTTTGCTGAGCGATACAAAAACCCTTTCACCACGTTAAAATTTCCCACTCAAAAAGAGAACTTATATGCACACACACACACACACACACACACACATATATATATATATATATATATATATATATATATATATATATATATATATATATACTTTATATGCAGTATATATATGTATATATATATGTATGTATATATATATATATATATATATATATATATATATATATATATATATATATATATGTATAATCCCTCTTCTTCATTGATGTCTATTAACGCTAAAAAGCCCAAAAGCTGTATATGTTTTTACTTCCTACCGTAAAGTGAATTCTATTTGTTCTAAAAAGAATTTTGAAAAGAGTAATATAAAACTGTATCCATTACAATAGTTCTACCATATGAAGGGATACTGGGTAACTAAACTACTAGGAAATAATTTGTCGTCAAAGCTATTGTGTTTTTTTTTCCGTTTTTTATAAACAATAACAATGTGAACCCACGTTTTCTCATATTTACATATGTTCTTGTAATAGGGAAAAAACTCTTGTTTACAGAT
>NC_090762.1:59410762-59413262 GCF_036898095.1 Palaemon carinicauda | reverse complement strand
ATATTAATGAAGCAGATATTGTCAAGGCTATAAACGAAATTAAAAATGGATCGGCAGCCGTACCAGATGGATTCCCAGCGATTTTGTTAAAAACAACAGCACACACTATCACGAAGCCGCTTGCAATACTGCTAAGACAAAGTGCAGATATGAGCGAGATATATGTTAAACATAAATTAGCTCATATAACCCCTATTTTCAAAAGTGGATCAAGACTAGAGGCAAGCAATTATAGACCTGTTAATCTAACATCACATATTATGAAAATGTATGAGAGGGTAATAAAAAAGAAAAAATAATGAACCATTTGGTTAAAAATAATTTGTTTAAATATAGGTCAACACGATTTTGTGCCCGGAAAAAGTACACAAACCCAACTGATACCACACTATGAAACATATACAAAAATATATATGAAAAAAACACAGATGTGATCTATCTAGATTTTGCAAAAGCCTTTGACAAGGTAGACCATAATATATTAGAGAAAAAAAATGAGAAAGCACAATATTGTGGGAAAGATAGGAAAATGGGTAAAAGAATTCCTGCAAAACAGAAAACAGATAGTGGTTGCAAATGACGAGAAATCAGATGAAGCTCAGGTAATATCTGGCGTGCCACAAGGTACGGTATTAGCTGCACTGCTGTTTGTTATTATGATCTCAGACATAGACTGTGATGTTAAAAACTCTGTAGTGAGAAGTTTCGCAGATGACACAAGAATAAGTAGAGAAATTACTTGTGATGAAGATAGGATCTCACTACAAAGAGATCTAAACAAAATATATGAATAAGCGGAGATAAATAGGATGGTATTTAACTCCGATAAATTCGAATCAATAAATTATGGAAACAGAAAAAGGAATGGTATATGTATACAAGGGACCTAATAACGAGACAATCACAAACAAGGAAGCAATTAAAGACCTTTGTGTAATGTTAAATAGGAAATATGTTGTGCAACGACCAAATAACAACACTGTTGGCTAAATGTAAAGCAAAAATGGGGAATGTTATTCAGACACTTTAAAACAAGAAAAGATGAACACATGGTTATGCTTTACAAAACTTATGTACGTAGTATACTCGAGTACTGCAATGTAATATGGTACCCACACTACCAAAAGGATATTGGACAAATGGAGAGTGTACAAAGGTCCTATACTGCTAGAATAAAAGAAGTTAAGGACCTTGACTACTGGGAAAGACTGCAATTTTTAAAACTATACAGTCTAGAAAGGAGAAGAGAATGCTACATGATAATACAAGCATAGAAGCAAATAGAGGGAATTACTGAAAACATCATGGAGCTAAAAATATCAGAAAGAGCAAGCCGAGGTAGATTAATAGTGCCAAAAAATATACCAGGAAAACTAAGGGAAGGCACACAGGACAATTAATCCACTACGCACCAGCATCGATAATGCAGCGACTATTTTAATGCGCTGCCAGCTCATCTAAGAAACATAATCAGGAGTGAGCGTAGATGTGTTTAAGAATAAGCTCGATAAATACCTAAGATGCATCCCAGACCATCCAAGACTGGAAGATGCAAAAATACACCGGAAGATGCATTAGCAACTCTGTGGTGGATATACGAGGTGCCCTCACACTGAGGGGACCTGGGGGAACCCAAACAAAAAATAAGGCAATAAGGTAAGGCTCTCTCTCTCTCTCTCTCTGTGAGATAACCATCCAATTGGGTGAAACCATTTGTAAGAACCTCTCTCTCTCTCTCTCTCTTTCTCTCTCTCCTTACGAGATAACCATTTGAAACTATTTGTAGGAACCTCTCTCTCTCTCTCTCTCTCTCTCTCTCTCTCTCTCTCTCTCTCTCTCAGTGAGATAACCATCCAACTGGTCGAAAGCATTTGTAAGCACCTCTCTCTCTCTCTCTCTCTCTCTCTCTGCGAGATAACCATCCAACTGGGTGAAACCATTTGTAAGAACCCTCTCTCTCTCTCTCTCTCTCTCTCTGCGAGATAACCATCCAACTGGGTGAAAACATTTGTAAGTACCACCTCTCTCTCTCTCTCTCTCTCTCTCTCTCTCTCTCTCTCTGTGAGATAACCATCCAAGTGGGTGAAACCATTTGTAAGACCCCTCTCTCTCTCTCTCTCTCTCTCTCTCTCTCTCTCTCTCTCTGTGCAAGATAACCATCCAACAGGGTGAAACCATTTGTAAGAACCCCCCCCCTCTCTCTCTCTCTCTCTCTCTCTCTCTCTCTCCTCTCTCTCTCTCTCTCTCTCTCTCTGCTAGATAACCATCCAACTGGGTGAAACCATTTGTAAGAACCCCCTCTCTCTCTCTCTCTCTCTCTCTCTCTCTCTCTCTCTCTCTCTCTCTCTCTGCAAGATAACCATCCAACTGGGTGAAACCATTTTTAAGTACCTCTCTCTCTCTCTCTCTCTCTCTCTCTCTCTCTCTCTCTCTCTCTCTCTCTCTCTCTCTCTTTCTCTCTCTGTGAGATAACCATCCAAGTGGGTGAAACCATTTGTAA
>NC_090762.1:59394962-59407462 GCF_036898095.1 Palaemon carinicauda | reverse complement strand
ATATATATACATATATATATACATATATATATTCCATCTAATGTTGCAATAAGATATCTATGTAAGAGAATGAACGACATAAACATAGTACCAACCGTCCAATGCCTAATATTAACAGGGATTATAAGGGCAACGCCCAGTGTGAACATCTGATGGGTTGAGGTTTCTAATCCAATTGCTATCTTGGATTCCATCCTGGCCTTCACTAGGCACTAGTTATTAGTTTTTGTTTTCTCATGGTCCATAGGCGAGAGAGAGAGAGAGAGAGAAGAGAGAGAGAGAGAGAGAGAGAGAGAGAGAGAGAGAATTAATACTTTAAATATTAATAAAACTAGAAGATGATTTGGTTGCTATAGAAATATGATATATATTTTCTAAATATATTTCAAGAGTTAATCTACTCAATATTCTGTAGTTTTTGTACAATCTCGAGAATTATGTATCTGAAAAGAGATCAATATGAAGGAAGTATATATTACTCCTTAAACTCATGATAACACAAAATCCTTCTTCATTATTATGTCTTTATATATTCTCCATAAGAACTTCACAAAACTGAAATCTCTATATTGAAAATTATTCTATTCATAAACTAAACTTTGTATTCTAATATATATTCTTGAGCATTTGGTGAATGAGTACACTCGTTTTTGAAGAATCGTTTACCTATATATATATATATATATATATATATATATATATATATATATAGTATATATATATATATATGCATTTGTGGTCTCTAAATACCTCTGCACACACACCACTATATATATATATATATATATATAATATATATATATATATATATATATATATATATATATATGGCTTGGCTCTACATAGCGCCAACATTAGCTTACATCAAATTTTCCTGGAATCAGGTTACGAGCCTATATCTACTCTCTCTCTCTCTCTCTCTCTCTCTCCTCTCTCTCTCTCCTCTCTCTCTCTCTCTCTCTCTCTCTCATCTATATACATTTACTTTTTCAAACATTGCATTAACCATCTTTCCTCACCCTAACCCTCCGCAAAGTTTATCCACCTCTTGCTGTCCCTCCCTTCTCACCTTCTTACTTCTCCCTCACCCACCTACCTCTCTTTAAACCCCTCCTCCCCTCCCCCTTGACGTTGCTTCGACCGCAACTACCACCCAGGTATAACTTAGCATTATGCAAAACTCGGTCTGTGTTTCCGGTGTCTACGTGGCTGGGGGTAGTGGCGGTTTTCTGGAATCTGGAGTTTGGACTTTACAGCGGGGGACCACTTCTCTCTCTCTCTCTCTCTCTCTCTCTCTCTCTCTCTCTCTCTCTCTCTCTCTCTCTCTCTCTCTCTCTCTCTCCTCATTTGTGCCTACATTTCTTTTTTTCGTTTATTTCTATCCTTCAATGGTTGTTTTGTCCGTTTTGTGATTCAAGCTGTCTCCTCTCTTTCTCTATTCTGCTTTCTTTTCTTTAACCTTTCTTCGTCAGTTGTCTGCACATATTGAGTAAAGTATTTTCCTCGGTCAATTAATTTATCTATCAAAACTTCCCTGAAATGTTCTATTCCTGCCTTTTTTTCCTTTTCCTCAATTATGTGTACCTTTTACAATTCTATCAATCTTTATGATAATTTCCTTGAAACTGTTAAATGCATCCGGTGCTTAAATTTTAGTCTGCCATTGCATAATTATCTTCTTTCTTGTTATATCATTCACTTGCATTCTCCGAGTTTGTATGCTGTAAATCACTTTCTTTCCGATTCAGATTCATAATTCAGTTGTTTTGCGGTTACATCTGCTGATAAATATAACACAGGGAAGTGTTGAATCCCACCAACCTTCTCATGGCTTCCATTGATTGAAGAAAATTATAGTTGTAATCATTTATGACATAAATGGATTAGAGAAATATTTCTTACTAGAAAAATACGCGTCTTTACCAAAAATAATACGTTAAGGTAAGCACCGTGGAAAGAAAATGATTAGCTGTCTAATGTTTTTAATGTCATTAATGATATAATCCAAAGAAATATATTACCTCCTCATCCTTGACAGTTACTATGAAAAGGGTTATGATCAGGAAGGCTAAAGAGGAGAGAGATGGACTAAATTGGTAGAGAGTGGCTACTGCCCGGGTCTTGATTATTCAGATAACGTAGTATTACTGAGTAAAAGTGTATAAATTTGTAAGCATAAGTTAACAGACTGAAACAAATGGCAAGTGGTATTGGTCTAAAATCAATGTTGCTAAATTAAGGGCTGGGAGAACGGAACATGCTAGAGTAGAGGGGATAATACTCAGAAGTCAACCTATCAACGTTGTTGCTACGTTTAGGTATCTTGGCAGACTCACTAGAAATGATGGATCTCTTAAATACTATTTGAAAGCCTGAAGGAGTCAAACCAGGCTGTGTGAATGCTACGTAAAGTACGGTCACCAAATAGACTTTACCAAATCCCTGGGTCATTCATATCCACCGCCCACCAGTCAACCCAAGTGTAATTGAATATCAGAATCTGCTGAGTTCAAACAAATAGGAGTGCTGCTAGCAGCAGCTTCTCCCTATAACCTTGTAGAGAGACCTGAATGTTTCACTCTTTTGGCACTACCCGTTCCATAGGGAGAAAAACTTATAGTAAACGAAATATACTGTATATATACACACAAACATACACAGGCAAACATACACATATATAAAAATGCATATATATATATATATATATATATATATATATATATATGTGTGTGTGTGTTTG
This sequence comes from Palaemon carinicauda, assembly GCF_036898095.1. Classification (NCBI taxonomy): domain Eukaryota; kingdom Metazoa; phylum Arthropoda; class Malacostraca; order Decapoda; family Palaemonidae; genus Palaemon; species Palaemon carinicauda. The sequence goes on along the minus strand of NC_090762.1, from coordinate 59,404,722 downwards.
TGTGTATATATACTTATATACAAATGAATATGTATATTTATATGCGAGTATATATAGTACATATACTTAAATGTACACGTACACATATATATATATATATATATATATATATATATATATATATATGTATATATATATATATATACATATATATACATATATATATACATATATATATATATATATATATATATATATATATATATATATATATATATATATACTGTATATATATACATGCATTTATTTTTTGTATATATACTGTATAGATTATTACAAAAGTGAGAGAGACTAGTCTTATATCATTTAGGAACACTCTCCCGTAAATTTATTGTTCTTTATCTGTTCATTATAACCACAGCCATCCCTTCATAGAATCAAAACCCGTGAAATGCAGCCAGTACTCTTCCAGACACTAATTTTCTTCGTCCAAGTACTCTTCCAGATACTGATTTTTTCCGGCCAAGTACTCTTCCAGATACGGATTTTCTTCGTCCAAGGACTCTTCCAGATACGGATTTTCTTCGTCCAAGTACTCTTCCAGACACTAATTTTCTTCGTCTAAGTACTCTTCCAGATACTGATTTTTTCCGGCCAAGTACTCTTCCAGATACGGATTTTCTTCGTCCAAGTACTCTTCCAGATACGGATTTTCTGCGTCCAAGGACTCTTCCAGATACGGATTTTCTTCGTCCAAGTACTCTTCCAGATACTGATTTTTTCCGGCCAAGTACCCTTCCAGATACGGATTTTCTTCGTCCAAGGACTCTTCCAGATACGGATTTTCTTCGTCCAAGTACTCTTCCAGACACTAATTTTCTTCGTCCAAGTACTCTTCCAGATACTGATTTTTTCCGGCCAAGTACTCTTCCAGATACGGATTTTCTTCGTCCAAGTACTCTTCCAGATACGGATTTTCTTCGTCCAAGTACTCTTCCAGATACGGATTTTCTGCGTCCAAGGACTCTTCCAGATACGGATTTTCTTCGTCCAAGTACTCTTCCAGACACTAATTTTCTTCGTCCAAGTACTCTTCCAGATACTGATTTTTTCCGGCCAAGTACTCTTCCAGATACGGATTTTCTTCGTCCAAGTACTCTTCCAGATACGGATTTTCTTTGTCCAAGGACTCTTCCAGATCCTGATTTTCTTCGTCCAAGTACTCTTCCAGATACGGATTTTCTTCGTCCAAGGACTCTTCCAGATACGGATTTTCTTCGTCCAAGGACTCTTCCAGATACGGATTTTCTTCGTCCAAGTACTCTTCCAGATACGGATTTTCTTCGTCCAAGTACTCTTCCAGATCCTGATTTTTTCGGCCAAGTACTCTTCCAGATACGGATTTTCTTCGTCCAAGTACTCTTCCAGATACGGATTTTCTTCGTCCAAGGACTCTTCCAGATACGGATTTTCTTCGTCCAAGGACTCTTCCAGACACTAATTTTCTTCGTCCAAGTACTCTTCCAGATACTGATTTTTTCCGGCCAAGTACTCTTCCAGATACGGATTTTCTTCGTCCAAGTACTCTTCCAGATACGGATTTTCTTCGTCCAAGGACTCTTCCAGATCCTGATTTTCTTCGTCCAAGTACTCTTCCAGATACGGATTTTGTTCGTCCAAGGACTCTTCTAGATACGGATTTTCTTCGTCCAAGGACTCTTCCAGATACGGATTTTCTTCGTCCAAGTACTCTTCCAGTTACGGATTTTCTTCGTCCAAGGACTCTTCCAGATACGGATTTTCTTCGTCCAAGGACTCTTCCAGATACGGATTTTCTTCGGCCAAGGACTCTTCCATATACGGATTTTCTTCGTCCAAGGACTCTTCCAGATACGGATTTTCTTCGTCCAAGGACTCTTCCAGATACGGATTTTCTTCGTCCAAGGAGTCTTCCAGATACTGATTTCCAAGGACTCTTCCAGGTACGGATTTTCTTCGTCCAAGGACTCTTCCAGATACTGATTTTCTTCGTCCAAGTACTCTTTCAGACGCTAATTTTCTTCGTCCAAGTACTCTTCCAGATACTGATTTTCTTCGTCCAAGTACTCTACCAGATACCGATTTTCTTCGTAAGTGCACCGAAAGGGGTGACTTAGCAAGTGTAATCTAACTTCAGATGGCATGAAGAAATCAGGCCTGAAAAGGAAATTGGATGAGATAACAATTCAAAGTGACAGTTGGCCACTTCAGCCCTGACGTCTATGCTAAGTGGATGAGGTCAGTGTCCCTGAAGCAACAGCGCCCACACGTAGCTTTCCTAAAAGTTCTATCCTGATTACCTAATTTTTCCACCGACTTAGTTTCGAGTCTTGATAGTCCTTATAGGTGGCTTGACTTTTCATTAGTGGCTTGTCTTGATAATACGTTTAGAATCTCAAAATAAGGGCATCGAGATCATCACCTTGACGAAATGCGCCTCTAGCTTGAAATTTTGTGTGATGTGAAGAGCTATGGTTTGTCCGTTGCATGCATTGGAACTTTAATTCCGATCAAAATTAATAAACCAATGTCTCATAATGGATTAATAATTTACGGTAGAAATGTTCTGGATTATTCTGGATCCGAGTCAAATGTTTCTTGAAAGTTTTCACGCCTGTCAGTCTCTATTTTGGTGTTGACATCGAAAGTAACCATATTGTGGATACCAACTAAAATATTGCGCAATAAGCCAGTCTGTTGGTCAAGTCTAATGTCACCACCTTTGCGAAAATCTCTCCTTTTTCTATCTTTCAATGCAGAGCAAATCGGACGAGCAATGAAATGCATTTATTTAGAGTCGACTCTACCCCCCCCCCCCCCAACAAATAATTATCTCCTTTCTAAAAGGCTGCTCTTTCTGAAGAATTTTTGTTTTTTTATTTTTGGAAAGTTCAAGCGTAGCATTAAACCAGAAAACTAAATAATTGTCAAACGAGTTAGAATCTCTGCCAGAACAAATTCAAGTAACCGTATCACATTTTCCTCGTTAGCATTAATCATATATAAAGTGCAATGTACAGTACATGTATATATTATTTTTTTCCTATGAGCAATAAACACTGTTTACGGCTAATGGACTCCACGTTCAGCTCCAATACCCTTTTAAACAGGGAAATGGCAGTACGATGCAACTAGAAAATAATTTTAATGCTCACTATAGTATTTTTTTAGACAGATCGAGGGATCTAACGCAAATAGTCTACGGGAACAGGACGCCCACTTTGAGCATCATCATCTTTTTGTAGGCTGATTTTCTTACCACGAGTCCCCCAATCCGAAGGTACCTTGTGACCTTGTCTTACTCCCCACTTCGAAGTCCTGGCATCATGACTTGCCTTCTCGACCCTCTCTTATATCACCCACCACTATTGTCGATATAATTACACCAGTTACTTTTACTTTGTATTATTGAAATTAGCGATATCCGTCGACTTGATATTTCATGACTTCATGATTTCACTTTGGCGATTGATCGATGAGTTTGATTCTTTAACAAACGTCCCAGTTTGGATAAAAGGATTTTCATTCTTTATATATATATATATATATATATACACATATATATACATGTATATATAAATATATATATATACACATATATATACATGTGTATATATATACATACATATATATAATTTATATACATATATATATATATTTATATACATACATATACATATATATACATATATTTATATACATATATATACATATATATATATATATATATATATATATATCTATATACATATATATATATATATATATATATATAATATATATATATATATATATACATACACACACACACACACATATATATATATATATATATATATATATATATATATATCAATGAAAGAGAGGGAGAGTATTACATCAATGACAGTCAACAAGAACTATGTTATTTGATGAAATAATTCAACAGCCATGGCAGTTTCCGATAAGCCAGGATGCATAATATAGAGTTCAGGGATTAGTTTGTTTCATTCTACTCCCCAGCTCCGGAACTCTCCTCTTCCTTACGTTTTTCTTTACTTTTATTCCTTCAGAATAAACACCACTCTTTCCATTCGCAAATGGTTTACCTGTTTTTGTTGGTTATTTAGGATAATATGGCAAATACGTTCCTTTACTTCGTCTTTAAATATGAATAATGTGTATTTTCTGACCTGCATCACAATCAATAATGAACTTAATGTTGACTTTAAATTACATAAAAATATGAATATCCTGATTTTGGAATTGGAATGAAAAATGAATAGCAATTTCCGAGTAATACTGGATTCGACAAGCAAGTGATATGGCTGGAATATTAATCATAATTGATATAGTTATTTTTCTAAGTTGTAGTGGATTCCAAAATCATGCAACTATCCAGTGAATCTTATGATTATCACTAGAATACAAAATTATGCATATTTTTAATTTCTATGAATTAAGATATTATTAATATTATTACTTGCTAAGCTACAACCCTAGTTGGAAAAGCAGGATGCTACAAGCCCAGAGGCTCCAACAGGGAAAATAGCCCAGTGAGAAAAGGAAAATGGGAAAATAAAGTATTTTAAGAAAATTAACATTAGAATAATTATCTCCTATATAAACTATAAAAACTTTAACAAAACAAGAGGAAAAAAAATAAGATAAAAAAGTGTGCTCGAGTGTACACTCAATCAAGAGAACTTAAACCCAAGACAGTGGAAGACCATGGTGCAGAGGCTATGGCACTACCCAAGACTAAGAGAACAATGGTTTGAATTTGGAGTGTCCTTCTCCTAGAAGAGCTGCTTACCATAGCTAAAGAGTCGCTATTCTATCATTAACAAGAGGAAAGTGGCCACTGAACAATTACAATGCAGTAGTTAACCCCTTGGGTGAAGAAGAATATTTTAGTAATTTGTGTTGTCAGGTGTATGGGGACAGAGGCGAATATGTAAAGAATAGGCAAGACTATTCAGTGTGTGTGCGTGTGTGTAGGCAAAGGGAAAATGAACCGTAACCAGAGAGAAGAATCCAATGTAGTAATGTCTGGCCAGATGAAAGACCCCATAACTCTCTAGCGGTAGTATCTCAACGGGTGGCTGGTATAGGCTAAGATGAATTTTGAGTAACTTTGAATTTAAAGATAACGTGCGTTTTTTTATTTATGGGTTTGAATTATAAAATAAAGTAAATTTTCAGAGGCAGTGAAATACAATATAACGGGATTTTTAGTGACAGTAAAATATAAAACAACTGGAGTATTTTCAGTGACAATGCTTTACAAAATTATATATATATACATATATATATATATATATATATATATTTATATATATATATATATATATATATATATTTTTTTTTTTTTTTTTTTTTTTTTTTTTTTTTTTTTTTTTACTGGCAGGGGATTACAAAATGTCATTTTTTTCTGATTGGCAGAGGATTACGAAATAATGGAATTCTTCTAATTGGCAATTACAAAATTATGAAATTTTTCTGATTATCAGGGGATTACAAATGCTACTAATGCTCTAATTGACAGTGGATTACATTATAATGCGAGTTATTTTTGATCGTCGGCGATTACAGTATGATGCAAATTCTTAGAGGGTAACGGCATACGAGTGAGGGAGAATTACTAAATCAACTGATTTTTTCAAATAACATAACGTTCTAAATAACAAAACAGTTGAGTGAAGTGTATAACATATTCATAAACCATAAATAGAAATATGATACCTTTCCAATGGTAATATGTCACCTGCGCACTTTTTATATAGTTTCCCCATGTTAATGAGGTATATTTGTTAATTTGTTGAAGCTTTTAATGGCGCACTAAATATAGTTCATATATAACTTTAATTAAGGCTATCATTTTACCTCATTACTACAGAGAAACATTTATGGGAAAAAATATGGGAAAAAATTGCATGAAACTCGTGTATATTTTTCTGCCTAAAAATGTTACTAGGATGATTTTAATCTTCTCAAACATATGCAATCATGAATTAAAGTTAGACTTTTCTTAAGGGGACAAGCTCACTCAGGCGATCATGTTCTACTTGAAAAATTATAATTTTTCGTTAATATGTTTTTCTTCAAGAGTTCGTGTTTAGAATTATATTGTATGTTTACAGTAACAGTTAGACGATTAGGACATAAATTTCATTTAAAAAGCATTCCAGTAGAAACCGAAGATAAACAATATCAATTATAAACGTAAAATCAATGTGGACTTAAGAAAAAGGTAAAATTTCTCTGCAGAACGGATATATATACGAAAGTAGTGTCAGTATGGTAACGACGTTTTTTACTTTTAAATTACTCTACATATGAAGGAATGTTAATTTTGATATAATTTTTCAGATGAATCTTTTTGCTGCAAGAATCATATTTTTAAATGGTTTCTTCTTCAACCAAGAGGTTACTGCACTATAATTACTTAGTGGCCGCTTTCCTCTTGGTAAGGGTAGAAGAGACTCTTTAGCTATGATGAGTAACTCTTCTAGAAGGACACTCCTAAATCAAACCATTGTTCTCTAGTCTTGGGTAGTGCCATAGCCTCTGTACCATGGTCTTCCACAGTCTTGCGCTAGAGTTCTCATGCTTGAGGGTACACTCGGGCATGCTATTCTATCTTGTTTCTCTTCTTCTTGTTTTGTTAAAGTTTTTAATAGTTATATAGGAGATATTTTTTCAATGTTGTTACTCTTCTTAAAATATTTAATTTTTACTTATTTCCTTTCTTCACTGGGCTATTTTCCCTGTTGGAGCCCCTCGGCTTATAACATCCTGCTTTTCCAACAAGGGTTGTAGTTTAGCAAGTAATAATAATCATATTACTTGAAAAGATTTTTACTCTTTTCTTTTATTGAAAATTCCGATAATGCTGGACAACTGAATGATTACTCTTCGGCGTGATGGAAGCAAACAGTTACAATTACTTTTTATAACAATTAACACCGTAGTAGTAATTCTGTAACCTAAGTCATATTGAGGTTTGAGGTGACTGCTTCGTATCTGAAGTTATACTGAGGGACCTGTTTTGTAACACAAGAAATATACCAGTTTAGCTTCGTAACCAAAATTACATCGAAAAGATAACTTTTCAAATTAAATACAGAACTTATAGTGGCAAAATTGGAATTAAAGGTACATTGAGATCGCAACTTTGTAACTTTAGTTACATTGAGGAAGCAACTTGTGTAACTTTAGTTACATTGAGGTGCAACACTGTAACCAAGGTTTCATTGAAAAGTATATTTCAGAAGCAATTTTGCAACAAAAGCTGCATCGAAGTGGCAACTTTCTTTACTGGCACAACGTTACTCCAAATCTTCATATCCATCGAGTCAGAGATCAAAGAATGCAACGGAAAAATACGAAGACTGACAGACAACAAGAAACCAAACGGACGGTGAGGGAAACAATGAATTTCTTGGATAAAGGAAGTATTTAAACAAACAACCGGTTTGTCAAAGGAAAATTGTTCAATAGGGGATAATACAAAAATCTTCTATTAAGAAAAACCGAGAGTTAAGTTGGATGAGAGAATAGAAAAAAAATATGAAAATAGAGAATGATTAGCGGTCCACTTTTCAAAGAAAAGAATAAGCTTGATGCTAAAGGAACTTTGAAGAAAAATAGAGATTAGGATATTGAAAAAAATGATGACTGGCTTAGTTCATATAGATAAAAATCAAATTGACGAGTCAAACGGGTAAGAAAAAGGCCTATTTCACACAGATAAAAATCACATTTAGGCTTTACAAGCCTGAGAACAACGACAGGGTTAAGAGAATGCTAAAGAAAAAAGTGAACATAGAAAAAACTGAAAGAATTATCACAGGCCTACTTCATATTGTGCCTAGGCCCACCGCTAGGGACATCTCGCGGAGATATTCTCACGCGCGCAGTCGGCTAAGACAGCCGCCCGTATCCTTGTATGGACCAGCCCTGTATGCAAAATAATTTTTTTCCTTCTCGGCCCTATGCGATCCTACCTGATTTTTTTTCCTCTTCCCTTTGCGTTTTCCATTAATTTTCCTTGATTCACCGGGAGTCAAACAAGTTGCGCATATTCAAATGAGGCCTACTTATCCTTAGGCCTGGTTTTTGGCGTGGTGAAAAGTTTTGTGGTGTTTCCCAGGGTTAGTTTATGTGGGGGGAGGGGAGGGTGTATAGGTTCGGAAGGATCTCGCTGTGCAGGTGGCTGGCGGTGCGGATTCTATCCTTCTGGGTCTGTGAATCCTACGCAAAGGACACGTTTCTCAGAAGGCCCTATACATTCTTCTCTCTCTCTCTCTCTCTCTCTCTCTCTCTCTCTCTCTCTCTCTCTCTCTCTCTCTCTCTCTCTCTCTCTCTCTCTCTCTCTCTTTATTATACCGTAGACATTCCAACGTCGTCTTTTCATTCCCGAACTGACTGGGAATTCTGAATAGAGCTGAGCTAGGCTGGCGAACTGGAAATATTCAAATGGCATTTGCATATAGGCTTGGGAAATCTACTCCTCTCCGAAACAAGTTTCAAACTTGCCTCTCTTAAAAAAAGGATTCGTGGCATCTAAGTTCGTTGGAGCTTCCTTCACGTCGTCAAAACTTTTCAAGATTGCCACCTTGTTACGTGAAAAGCGCCATCACACACCTAATCCCACAATACCTCCACTCCAAAAATATATGTATATATATGAAGAAAAATCTGTTTAGCTAGAGAGAATTAGTTATTTTTAGGGTAGTAGGTATATACACACACACGAATATATGTATATATATCTATATCTATATCTATATCTATATCTATATATATATATATATATATATATATATATATATATATATATATATATATATATATATATATATATATTTAGTACATATGTATATACAATATAAATATACATATATATCCATTATATATACAAATATCTATACATACATATCCACCAAAGCAGGATTCTAAACAACACCTTAAATACCGATAGAGAATGGATAATTAAGTTATCCATTCGGTTATCAAGATGGTCGAAAGGATACGTCTATATTGAAAAGAAAGTAATACTGAATATTTGAGTATCGAGATTAAAATTTTACTTAAGTTGTCGTTAATCAATAAGAAAGCACTGGGTTAAGATGTCTCAATGGCGCTTATGAGCAGTAGAGGTAAAGGATCGGACAATGTCTTGGAGACTGACCACAGTCTTGGGTGAAAGTTCTCTTGTTTGAGAGTACACTCGGGCACACTGTTCTGTCTTGTTTCTCTTCCTCTTGCTTTGTTAAAGTTTTTATAGTTTATATAGGAGACATTTATTTTAAATTTGTTACTCTTCTTAAAAATTTTATTTTTCCTAGTTTCCTTTCCTCACTGGGCTATTTTCCCTGTTGGGGCCCCTGGGCTTATAGCATCCTGCTTTTCCAACTAGGGTTGTAGCTTAGCAAGTAATAATAATAATAATAATAATAATAATAATAATAATGATTAGCACCGAAGTGCCTCTCCACCCAAGATAGGACCAGGGAGGATCAGGTAATGGGTGCTGATTAGCTTGCAGATACTGAGAATTGCTAGTTAGGGATGATTCCAATTGGCTACCACAATTCCAGAATGTTATTTTTTTTTTCATGACTTAATGTATACACATACATCTTACATATAGATGCACATACAGATAGTAGACATACAAATTCACACGCAAACACGAGCGCATAATATATATATATATATATATATATATATATATATATATATATATATATATATATATATATATATATATATATATATATATATACGTATATAT
>NC_090762.1:59387462-59389962 GCF_036898095.1 Palaemon carinicauda | reverse complement strand
TGTTGGTAAGCTAAGGAACCTGAACCTCTGTGTATATTCCCCAAACGAATTCGGTGACCTTTTTTTTTATTCACCTCATGCGATATGCAAATTCCATTAAATCACACTGTTATTCATTTAAATCTCTCTCTCTCTCTCTCTCTCTCTCTCTCTCTCTCTCTCTCTCTCTCTCTCTCTCTCTCTCTCTCAAGGTGGTAGATTCAAAATCTTCTGGTGAGGCATGTGAAGCAGCATTGAAGTAGGCTTCGTTAAATTTTGGGCTGAAGTACATTTGTTTATCGAAGTCATTTTCTATATAATAAGAACCTTCTGGATGTTAGTTATTTTGCTGTTTCTGAGGATTTTATGGACAGAAGTCTACTTCTTGATATAGTAACACTTAGTGAATTAGACATAAAAAGCCTACTTTTAACACAGTTAAATTTATCAAACTTAATAGAATATTAGCATGGAGTTGGAAAAATCTTGATTCGAAGAACCCTCTTAAATTGATAAATTAACAAAAAAATATATGTTTTCATTTGTATCAATTACACCAACTAGAATAGATACTAATTTCTACCCAAATACAAACACAAGAACAAACTCATATTGAATTATAGAAGGCCGTAACTTGTGTAGAAAAAAAACCGTGGGGGTTGCAACCTCACCCCTTAATGTCTTTTGGAGTTATCTCCTTAAACGGGAAAAACTGCGTAGTTAAATTCTTTATCTACCTCTCATTGTATTATTATTATTATTATTATTATTATTACTTGGTAAGCTACAACCCTAGTTGGAAAAGCGGGACGCTATAAGCCTATGGGCTCCAACAGGGAAAATAGCCCAGTGAAGAAAGGAAACAAGGAAAAAAAAACTATTTTAAGAACAGTAACAATAAAATAGGTATTTCCTTTATAAACTATAAAAACTTTAACAAGACAAGAGGAAGAGAAATAAGATAGAATAGTGTGCTTGAGTGTACCCTCGAGCAAGAGAACTAACTCAAGACAGTGGAAGACATTGGTATACAGGCTATAACACTACCCAAGACTAAATAACAATGGTTTGATCTTGGAGTGTCCTTCTCCTAGAAGAGCTGCTTACCATAGCTAAAGTCTCACTTCTACCCTTTCCGAGAGGAAAATGGCTACTGAACAATTACAATGCAGTAGTTAACCCCTTGAGAGGAGAAGAACTGTTTGGTAATTTAAGTGTTGTTAGGTGTATGAGGACAGAGGAAAACATGTAAAGAATGGGCCAGACTATTCGGTGTATGTGTGGATAAAGGGAAAATGAACCGTAACCAGAGAGAAGGGTCCAATATAGTGTTTTCTGGCCAGTCAAAGGACACAATAACTCTCCAGCGGTAGTATCTCAACGGGTGGCTGGTGTATTCTACCTTTTTATTTATCTTGGATAATTATTTTTTCATTGCACTGTATACACATTCATAACAAAACGCCATTTCTATCTATATCTCCTTCCGTGGTAAAAGACCATTTTCATTTGAGTATTTGAGTTGTAAATCAACATCACCATTATCATCATCATCACTACACAATTTTGCTTTGCTTGCTAATCTTGCTTTGGGGCCATAACCATTTGAGCCGATTGCCTTCAGATTACAAAAGTAATTACCAAGTCACCATAATTCTTTCTTGGCCTAATAGCTTTATAGAACTTATTAGCAGACGTATCATTATCATTTTAATAACTTTATCAAATGCAATGCCTTCATTATATAATAATAATTCTTTCATTATTTCTGGTTCTCTCATCTTTTACCCTTTGGCTTTTCGTACAACCTATATTATTTTAACTTAATTCTTCATGTTTTATTTGCAGTATCTATAAAAATTCCATAAAAAAATCACCTTATTTGAATACCAATTATTTTAAAGAGTTAACAAAATAAAAAAGGATCATGAGCACTTTTCATTTAGAATATAATCTCGAATATTATATATAAAAATATAAAAATATCTTCGTCACGTCTAATTTGATTTTCAGTTGCATTGGCAAACTTTCTAAAAACAATTTTCGGTGGCTTTAATGTGAAACGGCACACGGTTCTTCTTCCTCTCCTCCTAAGGAATTTCAGTTCTTGCTGAACCTTCTCCCTCGATTATATTTGAATTCTTATCAAGCTCCTAATTATTTCCTTGACCTCCAAGAAGCCATTATTTTAAGCAAAATATATTTAAGGATGTAATATTCTGTAGGTACGAGAGAATTATATGATGGTCATTATCTTGGAAGTGGGGCAAACCATGATCAGAGAACATAAAGTATATAAGTGTATGTGATCGGCTAACCCACAGCCAAGCCTTTAAGTGTGTCTGCACTCATACTTAAAGATAGACAAGCAAAAACTATCGTCAAACAAACAAACGAGCTATGCGCATACATCCACAAATATAAATATTGTATATGCACGTGTGTGTATATATATATATATATATATATATATATATATATATATATATATATATGTATATATATAATACATATATGATAT
>NC_090762.1:59342462-59377462 GCF_036898095.1 Palaemon carinicauda | reverse complement strand
CGGTTCTTCAACGAAAAGGGAGTTGCTGTCATTGTCACAAAACTCGTACTAAGGAAAGAAATCCTTCATTCTAACGTCCATTACTTTAACAAATGCAGAAACGGTAAGAAGATCCAACCATGTTTACCAAAAGCAAATAATTCTTCACAAGAGACTTGCTTTTAGAGTTATGCACTTTGTATTAAGTCTTTTGACACTGATGCAGTGGGTCTGCAAGGTGCGGCAAGAACACACACCCCTGTTTTATCGGAGATGAGTTATTGTTATTGTTTTGGACTAAAGAGTTTTTCAGCTGTGAAGGTTAAAAGTACCATCCTTTAGGAAAGTCGGTACTCCTTGGGATCTGCATCATAACTTGATTGTAGTCCGAGGCGCAACGAAGTCGTTCTTTACGACTCTTAAAAAGGGGTACATACGGCGATAGCTTTCAGCTTACATGCTCACACTTGAATAAAGATACTGAAAAACAGCGTTTCAATCTTTCAGAACTTATACGAAACATTTTACTTATTCCAAGGGTTCGGCGTAAAATATCTGCAGACATGGATAACGCGCAAATCGTTATTGAATAATATTTCTACTTGGTACGAGATGCCAAATAACATGCAATTAATCAATTCCTCGTGGTTACCCAGTATCCAAATTGATCAGGTACTTTTGGTAACATGGGAAGATTTTTAGATGTTCAAGGCGGAATTAAGGCGTATCTATTACAAAATGTCTATTGCGCCTAAGAATAAATTTTTTTACAGAAGTCCGAAAATTTTGACAAACAATAAGCATTAATAGATTAATTGCGGGAAGGATGGGGACCCTATGAAAATTACAAAACGTGCAAAAAATACACCGAATAAATGGATAAAGGACTGTCTTTGGAGCCAAGGGCAAAGATATCTTATGTGGCAACTAAGAACGGTAAGTTAAGAATCAGATTGACATGAACAATAATCATGGAAAGATAAAAAAATAATGACATAAAAGGCCTGCACTTCATGATCGAATATCCTCTTCATGTTAACGTACATTCGGGAATGATCACATATTTCCTCGAAAAAAAAAAGTGCGAAATTAGGAAAAACATAAGAGATAAGGAGACTATTTTTGAGTGTTTCCGAATCATTATTTTTATGGAGTTTTGAGAGCAACACTTCTCTCCTACGTTCTATTGTTTTCCCGCATCTTATATTTTTATATTAAGACTGAATTGCTGTTTCATTGCATTGATATATTTTATAGTTTCTATAATAGAATCGTTTTAATACCCACTCATCAAGATTTTGGAATGTTTTGTTTATTTATTAATCTATATTTTCCTTAATCAACCTTGACTCTTGTTTAATATCTGATCTTTTCCGGTAATTTCTTTGTCTTTATTTTAACTGTCATAAAACATTTGTCTCTTTTTTCATCATGCATATCATTGCAACTTGATTCTCTCTCTCTCTCTCTCTCTCTCTCTCTCTCTCTCTCTCTCTCTCTCTCTCTCTCTCCGAGTAGATTCCCTAAGGGTACAGTGACGAACTCCATGATTTTGTTTTTGTTGACCATCTTGAGATTGCACTCCAGAAGCTCAGGCAATCACGACTGCCATCAGCCAAGTTCTCTTCATCGGTCGAACTGCTGACACACCATTCCCTTCTGCGTGTGAAATTAATCTCGCCTGAGTGGAATCGCAAGAGGGGCCAGTTCTGCGGTCGAAAGTGGCGACAATTGAGTTGTTAAGAATAATAACGTCCAACGCATTTCTCTTTTTTCTTACTCATGGACTTAGCCTATTTATGCCTTTTAAACTTGTCAGGGATGACGCGTAAATGATATCGTTTTCTTCTTTATGAATATTGTTTTCGTTTTTCCTCGCTTCGCGGCGAGATGAAAGGAAACCGAAAATTCGTATTAGAATAAATTGTACCTATTAAGTGTGAGTTATGGGTCGGGACTTATGAAATATTTCTGCAAATAATGATGACTCAACCATGGATTCAACAGGTTTAATGTTGAAGTCCTAGCAAACGTTCATGTAATACATACATGAATGTATATCCATGTTTAATGTGTATTTGATGATGTTAATAAATATCAAGTAAAGTAAATTCTAATAGATTTAATAAAGATCTCATTATAATGACTGTATGGCTAAACATAGATTCATGCCGTACAAATATTTAACTACGTTTCTTATAAAGAACAAAATTCATATAAAGAAAAAAATACAATAAGAAAAAATATCGTGTCTTAGGTATGCAGGACCCAAAATATGATTATTATGCGATTTATGGACGTAAAGCTCATGTCTGTATTTCTGAACGACCACTGTCATTATATAAAAGATGATCTGTAATTTCGGATCAGTATAGCAAAAACATTATAAGTATTATATAACTTAGGGGGAAGATGAGTAACACCCGCTCTCTCTCTCTCTCTCTCTCTCTCTCTCTCTCTGTCTCTCTCTCTCTCTCTCTCTCCACATAATATACTACAATATACTACTGTGTACTTTATCAAGAAGATGAATTAAAGTTTTTTTTTTATCAAAAGTTTAATGTCAAATATTTGTTTGTGTTCAAATTTATCATCTGTCCTCCTCTCCCTTTACATATATATACATATATATATATATATATATATATATATATATATATATATATATATAATATATATATATACATATATGTATATATATATATATATATATATATATAAATATATATATATATATATATATATATATACATATATATATATACATATGTATATACATATATGTATATATACATATATATATATATATATATATATATATATATATATACATATATATAATCTCTTCGGGTAATCAATCTATAGAAGACATTTGCTTTTTCGCCTCATGGCGTTGCCGGTGGAAATGAATATACGCACAGTACATATAAATACATATCATATAAAAGCTGTATAAAATACCAAACATTCTTACAGAAATATTCTCACCGAATAATGCTATGACATTTCATAGAAATTGTTTTTGAATACACTAACACCATATACAATTTATGTATATACTATATATATATATATATATATATATATATATATATATATATATATATATACATGTATATATATACATATATATGTATGTGTGTATGTGTGTATGGCAATAGTTAATAGATAACATTGATACACACGTTCATGTAGTCCTAATCTTGTTGCATTACAAGATAAACTGCTATGCACGTTGTTCGTGTATGTCAAAACACAGGTTCAACTGCATTTGTATGTAAATACATCGATAGTTGTGTAAAAGACCCTGAATCTTGATCAGACCAAAAGAACTAGAGAAAAGGAAGAATGGAAAAAACAAAAGACATATGCTACGATCCAGGGAAAACGGATGCAATAAGAGAATTCAAGGTTGTTATCAAACATATTATTTAAAGAATCGAGTCGTAAAAATAGAAATATGGAAGGGAAAGAGTCCTATTGTAGACATTTGGACGCGATATAAAATGCCTAATTTGATATATAAAGAATTACAAAATAATTTGACGAGACATTCTCTCTTTTCCCTACCTACCAGGCCCCCAAAATATTTACATAATCTTGTAGGTCTATGGATAAAGGAAGAAAAAATAGGCTCAATAGGCCATCTGGTTTCGTATAGGCTTAGGCTTTTGTTCCAGCACAGGAAGCGAGGCAATTTTTATTTGGGGAAATATCTTACTGATGGGACGATAATATCAGAGAACTATTTGACCAACTTTATTTTCCTTTCTTAGCTTTTAGAACGTATCTTTAAAAGAATATTTCCCTTAAAACATCTTTATTATATATATATATATATATATATATATATATATATATTTATATATATATATATATATATATATATACATATATATATATATATATATATATATATATATACATAGGTATACATGTATATGTATATATATACATGTATGTATATATATATATATATATATATATATATATATATAGGTTATATATATATATATATATATATATATATATATATATATATACATATATATATATATATACACGGCATCACAAAGAACACGTGCTTGATTACACAGTAAAAGCTAATAAGAAATAACGAAAAGCTTTAGTACCTAACCTTTTCGTGCATTTTAATATATACTTCGTTATGGTACAGTACAATGTTATTTACAGGTGAGAGACGTACTGTACCTTGAAGATTTATATATCAAATGCAGGAAAATGCACCATTAGCTACCGGATCTTAAAGTGTCCATGAAGTTCAACTATAATCTTAGAAATATATTAAAAAGCCGTTGATTAACATCTTAATCAGATGTGTTTTATGTATTCTGAAGCTAAGGAAGTTTTTAATCATATTGCATTTATGTATTTCAGGTAACCTACTGATGAAGACGAAT
This sequence comes from Palaemon carinicauda, assembly GCF_036898095.1. NCBI lineage: Eukaryota > Metazoa > Arthropoda > Malacostraca > Decapoda > Palaemonidae > Palaemon > Palaemon carinicauda. Next base: position 59,373,062 of record NC_090762.1, on the reverse strand, counting down.
AGAAAATGGCACTCCTCAAGAAAAGGCAAATTGTGCGTCATGGTTTATTGAAATAAAATCGGACACACAGACTCAGCAAACTACAGAACTAAGTATAGAGGAAGTATAGAGGAGATTCTGTCATGTATGCATAGGAAAAGGTGCTTATGAAGACTGGGACGGTGTCGTATAAAAAGAGGAATGGACGACCGAGAACATCTGAGGAAAATAACATTCGTGTATGACCAGCCTTTGATCGTTCTCCTACAAAATCCATATTTGCTACTGTCAGACGCTTAGAGCTACTGCGTTCAAAAGTGCACAAAGCCCTAGACAAGAACTTGCAATTGTACGCTAACAAAGTGCAACTCATAAATGCGATCTAACCAAATGATAAACCGAGACGAGAAGAGGTTGCAGTTTAAATGCAAGAACGAATTTCTTAAGATGAAACATTCCTTAACCGAGCTTCTTTTAGTGACGAGGAACCTTTCATGATTTAGGAAAATACATTACCACCAAAAACGAATTTTCAATTACAATGTTAACTTTATTTTTTAATGGTTACAAATCTGCGTATGTCTTATTTTCTGGAGATTTTTTTTGACTGATATGAACTTTATGTCAGCACCTGCATGTCAAGATTCATTGGTCATGCTGCAGATTAGCTAACATTGCTCTTTTCTCTCTGATTAAATACTTTATGATTGTAGGCCTTTTTTTCCAGAATTTTAGTATACAATTGACAGTAATAGACAAGTGCATAGTAGGTTAACTGTCCTTGTGCAACCTTCACGAAAAAAATGCTGTACTCTTGAAATTAGCAAATCATCTCAACAAGAACATAAGTATCCAAACGTTCCAAAGCCTTCTGGTTTTGTAAAAATATGAAAAAAAAAAATGAAATAAAGTATCTATCATAGCTTTCAGTGAAAATTATCAACTACAATCAAGTGTCAGAATCTAAGAGTCTACAAATGAAGTTGTTATCTGATAACAATTGTGTAAAATTTTATTACCAGAAACATTGTCAGGTAACTTGGCCTTGTGCCAGTGCAGTATACTGCCCCTTGAGCAGCTTGCAAAATAACAAAAGGCTAAATTAATACAGTAAACTGTTAATGTGAGAATCCGGACTCAGAACATCCCCATATGACTAGGGAACTTCACAGAGATAGTCCAAATGTGAAGGTGTGCTGTGGGATTATGTGTAACCGTATCATTGATCATTTTTTCTTCAACGAGTCACCATTTGCTATGGATGATTGCCTTGAGCTTCTGACTAAATATGTGGCACTATGACTAAATGACCTTCAACCAACATTTATTTTCCAGCAAGATGGTGCACCATCACATTGCGAATAGGACGTAAGTTTCTAAATTTAACCTTTCCAGACCAATGGATTGGAAGGAATGGCCCAATTCTCTGGCCACTTCATTCACCAGATATCACTTCCCCTATACTTCATTCTTTGGGGTATGTTAAAGATGTCGTGTATCAAATGAAAAAACAAAACGTCAATAAAAGATCACTGATGCCAATGCTACCACTGACGAGGCTAAGCTACAGAGAACATAGTAAGATATCGCGAACCGTAATTTGTGCAACTAACAGCTTCTGTATCTACACCTCATTATTCAATAAACTCCATATATTCGAATGTAATTTACATTCGTAATATTTTTGTGGAGTTTTAACAATACTTTAGGACACGCTGTATGTATGTATGTGTGCATATATATATATATATATATATATATATATATATATATATATATATATATATATATATATATATTCAATGGAATTCGCTCTCCCCCTCACTGTTAACAGATCCTGTTTAAGCTTGCCTTTAAATGTATAAGTCTGTTTGACTTTATGTGAGATTCTTGCACGGACCCTCGTGTATATAAACTCGATATTTGTTGAAATACAGTCACTTGCATTCATCTCACCTCTCAGTTATAACCTAACGGCTCACTTGCAAAATTGGTGACCGCCGGAGGACTAACCCCTCCTGCCTTCCCACTCACTGCTGTGTTTTACTGTTTGATGATGCCGCCCTCCGACCCTAATTCTTCTTACAACGTCACCCCGATGAAACTATCGCCCTTTGCCAGTACAGAGGCATTCGACTGGTTTCAGCACTCAGAGGTCCAGTTTTGTATTAAGAGCGAGATTCACTCAAGCACCAAAGCAGACTATGTTTTTGCAGCGATTCTAGAGGACACTTTGCCGGAAATCTCAGATTGGCTTTGCGACCAAGGGGACTCCCCAATAGCATACGATGTCCTCAAAACATACATCCTAGATCATAACTTATCATTGCCTTGCCAGCCTCCCGTACAGCCAAGCTTTTTCAGCTCTCTCAACAAGTGTTAGGGCACTAATAGGCTTAGCTCGCTCTCTGGGATATGACCAGTATCGCTCACCTGCAACCTGCGGCAGAGTGCTCTCCTTGGGATGTGAACCTACTTCGTCCCCTTTGGGTACGACGCCTACCGAAACCTGTATGCACTGCGATACCCGATGTCGATATTTTGCCCATGAAGGACCTGATAACCAACGTTGACGCTTCACCACCTTCAAAAATTTCTTCAATATCTCTACTCCTGGCAAAGAGGACAATTATTCAACAGTCCAAAACTGACGTGAATACAGTAGGACACAGACGCCCACCCCGTGATATGCCGTAGCAATGACAAAGCTACCCACCACCCACATATGCCACCACTCACTCACGGCTCAACCAACGACCTCTACAGCCACTTACTGATGCCCATTGGTTGCAGTTATGCTACTACCACTCTAGATTCGGGGCTGCTGTGAAGAAATATGCGAACGGTTTTCAGTGGTCAAAAAAACATGTAAGTATGTCATTGCTTGTGGCAGTGACCTCCTCTGTCACTAATCTTTTTTTTTTACATGATGCAGGTAGGGGTGTGCGATTTTTGGTAGACCTGGGTGCTTGCTGTTCTCTTCTACAAGGTCCAGGACACTAAGTAGCCTTTTTAAGCCTATCAACGTCCACCTGGTAACTGCCAACGGATCCACAATCCTAACCGACAGGTACAAGACCCTTACATTATCATTTGGAAGAGCCAAATATCATCGGAAGTTTCTCATTGCTGACATCCCATTGCCAATTCTTGGGGCAGATTTCCTCTCCCATTTCCACCTCCTGGTTGATGTTACTCCCCCATGGTTAGTCAACATAAACTCTTATTCGTCGACACCTCTTCAACGCGGCCCCTCCGACCTCCCTCTTCATATAAGCGCAGCCACAGATGCCAACGCCCACCTCCTCACGTAGTAAGCAGAAGTCTTCTGTCCAAAACTTCGTCAATCACCCACAGTTCCAGCCAAACACGGTGTTTATCACCACAAAAAGACTACAGAGACCCCAGTGTTCACTAGATTCAGGGGTCTGGCACTGGATCGTTTGGAAACCGCTAAATAAACGTTCGACAAAATGGAAGAAATGAGCCTTTGCCAAAAGGCCTCAAACCCATGGTCATCACCTTTACACATCGTCCTGAAGAGAGAAGACTCCTTGCGACTGTGGGGATTACAGGCATCAGAACTTGCAGACAGAGCCGGATCACTAGCCTCTCACAAACATCGGGATGTGACCTCGTACTTGCACAAAGCGAAGGTTTTCTCCACACTCGACCTCCTCAAGGGGTATTATCAGGTGTCCATGAACCCAGAAGACATCCCAAAGACTGCCATCACTAACCCCTTCGGTACATACTTTGTCAATTACTACTGTTTTGGCCTTCGTAATGCTGAAGCAACTTTTCAACGCCTCATGAATTGCATCTTAAAGGACCTCCCCTCCTGTATATGTTACGAGGACGACATTTGTATTCTCTTCCTCCAAAGAGGAACACCTCTGTCACGTACACATCGTGCTTGACAGCCTACAACAGAACAGCCTTGTAGTCCGGTACGACAAGTGTACCTTTGGTGCCAACAAAGTATCGTTATTAGGGCACTGCATCACTCCTGAAGAAGTCCACCCCCTCCCTGAGAAGGTGGTAGCCATTCAGAACTTCCCCACGTCATCGATCATCAAAGCACTTAGAAAATTCTTGGGCATGATGAACTATTATCATCGTTTCCTGCTAGTCATCGCCACTACTCTTGACCTCCTCTACGCCTCCCTCAAGGGTAAGCAAAAAGACCTGAGGTGGGGTCCCCTTCATGAAGCAGCCTTCTGCAACGCATAAAATGCCCTATTAATTGCTGCTGCTCTACCTTTTCTAGTGCTACATGCACCTCTCCTTCTCTCCCCTGATGCCACCGACATAGTTATTGGTGCAGCACTCAAGCTGGTGGTTAACAGCTCTCACCGCTCATTGATCTTCTTCAGTAGAAGACTGTCCAATGTGGAATCCGGCTACTCTACCTTCAACTATAAATTGCTAGTGGTGCATTTGGTGTCCACCCCTTTCACCATTTCTTAGAAGTACCTTCGTCATTCATACATACCACATGCCTTAGGTGCACACCTTCCCTCAACAGTCTGACACCTGGCCCGCCCGTCAACACCGACATCTCTCTGCCATGGCTGAATACAATTGCACCCTTCAACACATCCCTGGGGAAATTAATCCTGTTGCCGATGCCCTGTCAAGAAACACATTGCCCACCATTCACCTGAGATTGGATTATAACACGTTGGCAGAGGCCCAACGAAAAGATCCAGAGTACAAAGCATGTAGGCCTTCCTGCACATCCTTCCATTGGGAAGACGTCGCCCTTGAAAACTAACGCCACCCTCTTCTGTGACGTCAGTACTGGTAGACCACGACATGGATACCTGCTCCCATGCGCCAACAGGTGTTTGATTTCATTCATGGCCTTTCACATTCCTCTTGCCGATGTACTGCACAGCTGCTGAAGACGAAGATCATTTGGCATGGCATTACTAAGGATGTCAAGGATTGGGTCTGCACCTGTAGTTTATGCCAAACTTCAAAAGTATATTGACACACGGATTCAGGAGTGGGCACCTTTCCTTACCCTCAGCGTCATTTTGCCCACATTCATGTTGACATAGTAGGTTCCCTACCCACATCACAAGGACATCATTACACGTTTACGATCACTGACTGCTTCACTCGTTGGCCGGAGGCCATTCCCATGGAAACTGCACCGTCCGCCTCATGTACATCCACCTTACTCTCAGGGTGAATAGTGAGATTTGGTATCCCTGAGCATATTACTTCTGACAGGGGTACCACTCTCACCCATCAATTGTGGACATCGTCAGCAAAAATCCTGGGCATCACCCTACATTAGACAACCGCCTACTACCCTGCTGCCAATGGAATGGTTGAAGATTTTCATCACACCCTAAAAGCAGCTATGATGTTACGCTGCATTGAATTCAACTGGTTTACTCAGCTTTCCTGGGTCCTCCTGGGACTAAGCACCATTCCTAAAGATGCCCTGGATGTCTCGGCGGACGAAATGGTGTATCGACCTCTGTTGGTTGTCCTTGACGATTTTTTTCCGTCTACAACCTCCTCCAACAATCTTCAGTGCCTACGTCACATTGTGGGAAAATTTACCCCATGTCACCAGACTTACAAGCCCCGACCTAAGCAACACATACCAACAGATTTGCACTCTGCAATGCACGTCTTCCTGCGCAACAATACTAGCAAGCTACCGCTAATGCCCCCTTACACGGGTCCATTCCTCATCATCCATTGCAATCCGAAGGCTTTCTTAATTAATATTCGTGGCAAAGAAGACTAGGTCTCCATAGATAGCCTAAAACCTGCGTCTCCAGCATGATGACCGACCTACAGTATGCCTCGGGCACCCTATATCACATGTATGTCTTATTTAAGGGGGTAGCCATGTACCGCACATATTTCACACATGCTCGTACACCTTAATGGTATTTTTTTTTTTTTTTTTTGCATATCTCATTCTCCATTTCACTTGTCTTTAGAAACATGTCTGTTTTAATTTTTGTGACAGTCTTGCTCGGACTTCATGCATATAAACTCGTTATTTGTTGAAATACAGTTAGTTGCATTAATCTCGCCTCTCAGTTATAACCTAATGGCCCACTCGCACATCTTTATGCTCTCCAGTTTACCCACTTTCTCTGTCTTTTTTTACTCTCTCGCTATACTCACACACAACACCAACATGCACATACACACACACATACTATATATGTGTATATATTTATGTATGTATATATATATATATATATATATATATATATATATATATATAGATAGATAGATAGATATTTATAGATTATATATATATATATATACACATATACACATGTATATATACATGTATTATATATATATATATATATATATATATATATATATATATATCTATCTATATACACATGTACATTAAGAGACTGCTGAATAACTCGTTTGCTTAGTTTTGTAACGATACTGTGGCATAGCTTCGAATCCTGGTTAGGGTGAGTATAGTTATGGTACGCGAATATCAAAAACTATATTGTCTGAGACCTTTGTTGTGCAGTGAACTAAAAACGGTTGCATTTTTTGTTTTTGTTATTGTTGTTGTATATGTTTATAATACACACACATACATAGTGGCTCAACTCTTGAATGTAATGAGAAAGTCACAGGTGTTAGTGACGAAGCATCAAATTAAAAAAAAAATCTATTTAAAACATCCTCAAAAACCAGATCTTTCTATTGATAATGTCTCTTTTGATTATATACAACTCATTTGAAATTTTAGGTGGGATATCTTATTGCAAATTTAGTTTTGTAAAACTCTTCCGGTCTGTTTCTTCTTTAATTGTACAAAACATTGGCATATTGAGAAAGTCTTCCAAGATTTTTGGCGATCAATCTTTACTGCCACTATCTGAATATGGTTTTCATATGTGTTCTCCATATGTTAGACTTATCTTAATTTGTTGGAAAAAGAATTGCACTATATTAAATTCCTTTATCCTGATCTGGGTATTAACATCTGGCACCGTCGTTTAATTAGTTCTTTGTGAAAAAGATTACTCATAATTCTGACCGTCCTTTGCATTTTGATCTTCAAAGATAGTACAATTCAGTACGGAGCACTATGTGTGCAGTTAATTCGGTCTCGCTTTCTCTATCATAAGGCTCAATACCACACAGAATTCCAGCTGTGACGAGATTAGGGAAATGATCTTCCCAATCAATCTGGTGGATGAATCTGTGGGATTCCACAAGTCAAACTTGTTGCAAATTCTGTTCTGTTTAACAGGTTGACATTAGTTTCGTTTCCTAATTTATATGACATCCTTTCTTTACTAATCTTAAGAGATTTTGCAATATTTTAAAATAATAATAATAATAATAATAATAATAATAATAATAATAATAATAATAATAATAATAATATAAACCGAATTCCATTGAAGTGTATCAGATATATATATATATATATATATATATATATATATATGTATATATATGTATATGTATATACAGTATATGTATGTATATATATATATATATATATATATACTATGTATATACATACATATATATATATAATATATATATACACATATATACATACATATATATATATATATATATATATATATAGTGTTTAATTTTCTTTGAATTCCCATAATGCAGTAAAATCCTCCTTTTCATACACGTAGTCCAATTACATTTCCGTCAACGTGGTGGGCACAAGGGAGACATCAGGCTGATATTCACCCTTTAATAAAGAACTACTCTCAAGTGGTCTCAATACGAGAGATGTCACTCTCTCCTTAAAATTTACAAATCCAAAATTCATTTTTGAGGGAGGAACGGGAAGATGGCAGGGAGGGGGGGGGGGAAGGAGCTGGATGGAGGGGGGAAGTGGGTAGACTAAGCTGGCTAATAATTATCGTCGAGAGAGCGACGGTCCCTCCATAGTCTCTTGACATTGCTTGATGGATTTGTTTAGTTATCGGAACGATCGTTACATAACCGCAAATTACGATTATTCCTACCCCCTCCCACCATTCAAGGGTCTCTCTCTCTCTCTCTCTCTCTCTCTCTCTCTCTCTCTCTCTCTCTCTCTCTCTCTCTCTCTACTTATATATAGACTAAGATGATATATTTTATTTGGCAAATGAGTATATATACATACATATATATATATATATATATATATATATATATATATATATATATGTATACATATGTATACATATGTATATATATGTATATATGTGTATATATATATATACATATATATATATATATATATATATATATATATATATATATTTACTAATATTATGGTTGTTGTTGTTTTTAGCCAAGCTAAAAGCATGGTTGTATAAAAAAAATGGTACAATACGAGTCAAGTGAGGAAAGGATATGGGGATATTGTAAATTAATTGCAATATTTAAGGGTAATTAAAAAAAATATTTTAAGATCAGTACCAACTGTATACCAATTACTAGCCTCCTGGCTAGTACTTGGTATGCAGTTAATTCTAACAGTCTTGCCTTCTCAGTCATAATACTATACAGTGTTCTAAAAGTTTTATTCAAGCTGTGACAAATTGTTGAATTTTCTTCCTGATCTAGTGGTTGAATCGGTAGAGCTTAGAAGTTCATACCTGTTACAAATGTTTTCCTATTGAACAGGTTAACATGAGTCTACGTTTTTATAGTTCATATATGACTGGCCGTATGGTAGGATCTAAATGCTATGCATGAAGAACTAACTGAACGACGGTGCCAGAGATTAAAATCTTCATCAGGAATACGGAATTTAATAGACCGCAAGCTTCTCTATAACAAATGAAGATGCGAGTCAGCAGCCAGTTCTGAATTAACCCATGACAGGACCCCGAAGCTATGAGTTTCTTTGGGACCCTCAACATGACCCCTCATCATCCCGCCCCTACCGCCTGCCCTAACTCACCCCCGCACCTGGGCATATTTTACGCTCTCTTTTCGTGCAATTTATTACGATAATATTACTACTGATGCACATAAATCATAACTTTCACATTTACCACTAAACGAAAAAAAAGTTACATAGGCCCCTGCTCTTGTTGGGCCCTTAGGTATCAGCCTAGTCATCCTTATGAATGATGCGGTTGTGTCAGCAGCTGAAGACCAGAAAAGAAAACAGTTACTCCAAACAAGGTAGAATGAAAATAAAAACATTTCTCTAAGGTAGACCAATCACCAAAAAATCTTGAAACTTTTTCAAAAAGCCTATTCTTTGTGCAATTGAAGAAAAAGCAGTCCTAATATGTTTCCCAAAAGTAAATTATGAAAAAGAGTCACACTTAGAGAGTTTTATATGGGTTACGCATATTTAACAGTGTAGAAAAGTATGAAACACATAGAGAGAAAAATGTGGAAGCAAAAAGTACGGTAGCTGATTGAAAGAGGGAAGCTGACGGGAGTCTTGCAAAAAAAGTGGAGAAAGTCAGAAAGGATGGATCAAGAAATGAAGAGACAGTGAAAGATGGAAATGGAAGGTTGTTGAAAGGAGAGGAGGCCAGGAAAAGGTGGGCTGGATATTATGAAAGGTTGCTGGATGTTTAAAATATTAGGGAGGCAGATATAGTTCTGTTGCAGGTGTAGAGGCGCCAGTGATAAGAGATGAGAATGAGAAAGAGATAACAAGAGAGGCAAGAGAGGAAGTGAAGAGAGCACTAGATGAAACAAGAGCAGATAAACACCTAGGTATGGACGGTCTGAGAGCTAAAATGTTAAAGGAAGAGGGTGTGACTGTACTTCAGTGGTTGATAACAATGTTTAATATGTGTCTTATGTTGTCAATGATAACAGTGGACTGGGTGTGTACATGTATTGTTACGCTATACAAAGGTAAGAGAAATGTGCAATTCAAGGGGTGTCAAGTTTGATGGGTGTGGATGGAAAAGCGTATAACAGAAAGCTAATAAATAAGATTAAGGATAAAAGAGGCAATCTGAGAAGTGCAAGGTGGTTTTAGAAGAGACAGGGGATGTATGGATCAGATTTTTACAGTTAGGCAGATATGCGAGAAATATTTAGCAAAAGGTAAGTAGGTGTATATTGCACCTATGGACCTGAAGAAAGCTTATGATAGAGTTAATAGGGAAACGATGTGGAATGTGATGAGGTTATATGGAATTGGTGGAAGGTTGTTACAAACAGTGAAGAGTTTACACATAGACAGTAAAGCATGCGTTAGGATAGGAAATGAAGGGAGTGAGTGGATTCCAGTAAGAGTGGAGTTCAGATAGCGATGTGTGATGTCACCCTGATTGTTCAATTTGTTTGTTGATGGAGGGGTGAGAGAGGTGAATGCTCAAGTGCTTGGTCGAAGATTGAAACTGATAGATGAGAGTGATCATGAGTGGGAGGTGAATCAGTTGTTGTTTGCGGATAATACTGTACTGGTTGCAGAGTCAGGGGAGAAGCTGAAACGATTAGTGACAAATTTTGGGAGGGCGTGTGAGAGAAGGAAGTTGAGAGGAGAGGGTGGCGCTAGGTTGAATGTCATGTTGAATGGACCGTTACTTGAGGAAGTAAATAAGTTTAAGTACTTGGGGTCTGTTATTGCTGCAAATGCTGGAGTGGAAGCAGATGTATGTCAGAGAGTGAATGAAGGATGTAGTGTTGTGGCAGTGAAGGGGGTGGTAAAGAATGGGGGTTAGGAGTGAAGGTAAAGAGAGTTCTGTATGAAAAAGTGATTGTACCAACTGTGATGTATGGATCGGAGTTGTGGGGAAAGAGAGTATAGAAGAGACAGAAATTGAATGTGTTCTAGATGAAGTGTTTGAGGAATATGGCTGGTGTATCTCAATTAGATATGGTTAGGAACGATGTAGGGATGATGAGAACAGGTGTAAGAAATTAATTAGCAGCTAGAGTGAATATGAATGTGTTGAAGTTGTTTTGGCCATGTAGAGAGAATGGAAAATGGCTATCTGCTGAAGAAAGTGATGAATGCAAGAGTTGCTGGGAGAGGTATAAGAGGAAGACCAAGGTTTGGGTGGATGGATGGAGTGATGAAAGCTTTATGTGATAGAAGCATAGATCATGGATATGAGAGAAGCAAAAGAGCAGGCTAGATATAGGAATGAATGACGAGAGATTGTGACACAGTTCCAGTAGGCCCTGCTGCTTCCTCCAGTTGTCTTGATGACCACTGAGGCAGCAGCAGTACGGGATTCAGCATATGAAGCTTCAACTGTGGTGGATAATTTGGGCGGTTGAGCTGTGGCGCCTAGTAGCATAAACAAACATGGCTGAACCCCTCATCAGGCTGGGAGAAGTAAAGAAGAAGAAGAATTCCCTTTTGTTTTTTATTTTGATGTCGGGTAACCAACAAAATTGGGGGAAGTGCCCAGGTAGATAGATAGATAGACATAATTAAATAGCCATCGTCAATGCAAAGATCTGAATTTTGAAGGGCTACTGTCTTCGACGTACTTCAAATCATACTTTGAGGTATCCCCATATATATATATATATATATATATATATATATATATATATATATATATATATATATGTGTGTGTGTGTGTGTGTGTGTGCGTGTTTGTGTCTGTAGATACGTAGAAAACAATCTTTCTTCGTTTCCCCTTTCCAGACATAACATCTTAAGGTGTTGCCCGTTTCAAGTTTCAGCAACTACGTAAGGGACGAGTTTGCTAGCCTCATATCCTAAAGAATTAATAGTGTGTCTCTATTAACCCTAATATCCTATAGCCTGATTGTTCGAGTGGCTCACGCACCGACAATATCAATGTTTTTTTCCTTGAGAGTTTACCATCCAAGCACTCACCACACTTCATTTCTATCTGTACATGACGAAGTTAACGTGAAGTAAAATATAAATATTGATATTTTTAACCATAAAATGGTTCCAATATGGCGTTCTTGTGCGATATAAATAGATGAAAAATAAAATAGCTAAAAGAATTATAAGAATTATAAGGATTTTAGCTATATATAAAAAAGAAAAGGTTTCAAAGAACATAATTCTATATAACTTCATAGGATATGGTAAAATTTTGAATAAAATATATTTAAAAGAAGACAGGAAAATAAATAAAACATTACTATGGATCATATAAATAACCAAGTTATACAAAAACAAGAGAATATATGTAAAAACGCTATGGAATATACAGATAGGAACCAGAAAATTTTCTAAAAAAACATAAAAATATCTGAAAAAATGCTTGCTGTATTTACATTAACTAAAAATAATGATAGATAAACGCGATAATAAAACATTGGATTCTTGTCCCCAAATATTAGAGGCGAGACGAAAATAAGAAAAAATCCTTTTAAAAAAAGGTTCGGGGCGTTGGTGGGTCATTACATCTATATATGCTATATAATATTCGGGTGGTTTCGATATTGTTCGCATCTACAATTGTTGATGAAATATGGATTTAACACATTTATTAGTTATTGATGAATAGAGATTTTACGTGGGGATATGTTGCCTAGTGGGTCGAGAGAGAGAGAGAGAGAGAGAGAGAGAGAGAGAGAGAGAGAGAGAGAGAGAGAGAGAGAGAGAGAGAGAGAGAGAGAGAAAGGAAATGAGATGTAAAAGAAATTTTCTCGTATGATCTGTTTATGTTGACCTGTTTCAAAGGTCATTGCAGTCCAAAATTAGAATAAAAATATCCATGTTTTTTTTTTTTGTGCTTATTTTGCGGTATTATACAGCAATATCATCATGCCATGAAAATACAATAAATGATGTTACATTTAATTTGCCTTTTGATCATCGAGCGACGAAGGCAAGAACAACACCACAAAATATATGCAATATTTTTGCAGGTATTTTGACAAATATCACCTACGCTAAAATTCAATAAAACCAGATACAAAAGAATTATACATCTACAAACCAAATGCTGATAAAATAAAGGATTGGCCGTAACGCATCTAAATGTATAATTTGAAGGTTTTATGTGTCGTATCCCCGAAGAGAGTGTCTTATTTTGCATTATCTAAGTGTCCCTTGAAGATAGGCATTTGTGATTTCATGATAGGGAATCAAAATCAATATTGGAGTCAAATGGTAAGTGATGATGTTTGTTTACTTTTGCTTACAACTGGCGTTCAAAACCATAGAGACGTCAAATCGATGATAGTCATAATAATAATAATAATAATAATAATAATAATAATAATAATAATAATAATAATATTAAATAAAAATAATAAAAATAATAATAATAATAATAATAATAATAATAATAATAATAATCATAATTATGTACCGTCTCTATCACACGCGTTAAAAAACAAATGTACACACATTACGTTTTATTGTATGGAAAAATGTAAAGATTATATGATTGTACACAAGTTCACACTTAAATATGCGGTCGCAGATTCAATGTTCAGATTGAGAATTTCCGGGACTTTAATTGAGGAACAGCGTTTGCTAGTGAAAAGGGAAAGGGCGTGGTACTGGCAATTTCATCCATATGAAACTACTGATATACTCTTATGGTGCCATCTCCATCAATGAGATCAATGGGCCGGAGGTATATAAGGAAAGTAATATTTAAATATATATATATATATATATATATATATATATATATATATATATATATATATATTTGATAGATAGATAGATAGACAGATAAAGATAGATATAGATAGATATATTACACACACACACATATATATATATATATATATATATATATATATATATATATATAGATAGATATATGTATGTATATATAGAGAGATAGATATAGATAGATATATTATTAATATATATATATATTTATATGTATATATATATATAGATAGATAGATAGATAGATATAGATAGATATACTCTATATATATATATATATATATATATATATATATATATATGATGAGAGAGAGAGAGAGAGAGAGAGAGAGAGAGAGAGAGAGAGAGAGAGAGAGAGAGAGAGAGAGAGAGAGAGTTTGATAAATTTTATAATAATGATAGGCTACTTCATCTTTCTTAAAAGTCTATGTACTCTTATCTGTCCCAACACCTCATGACTAAGGAAAGATGAGCACAAAGTTTCCAACCTTGAATTGTAAAATGAATCAAATATCACTTCCCATTGTCACTTGCCTTAAATCACTTTACTTTACTGAAGGCTTCACAGTAGAGTGACACAATTTGATGAAAATAGCAATGGGAAATAAATTTAGTAAGGCCAAAAATCCTAAGAGTAGATGAATGGTTGTGTAAGGAACAGCCATTTTCAAAATTCTAAACTATAAACGGTCTATATTAGTAACATGTAAAATTTTACTCTAGAAAAGAACCTGCAAATTTTAGATTTCGATTGTAGAAGATTTTCCAGGGAAGTAACGAGTAATAAATACAGATCTTATTTCAAAATCTCTTTCTATAATCTTGATGAATTTCTCTGGTCCTAACATATTTCAACGTTGTTGTTTTAGATTATCTTGCAATGGGCAAGGCACATATATTTTCATATAATTATCAGCTTGACATAGTTACCCATCAGAGATTGCGCATGAATGACAATGCCCTAGAGACTGATCATATATTATATACACATTTGACCACCGCCCAAGCCCTCTCCACCCAAGCTAGGACCTGGGAAGGCCATAAAATGGCTGCTGATTGCTCCCCCAATCCCTCCATCTTCAGATCAAAAGGATGGTAGGGTTGCAGGAACTATATGAAAAAACTATCAAGCTTGCGTGGGTCTCGAACACCAGTCCAACAGTTCGTCAGGTAGGAACATTTCCAATAGACTACCACAACCCATACTACGCCATGTGCCTTTAACACCCATAAACACCCGATAGAAGGAAATAAACACTGAATGATGGATGAACATTAATCTATAGTATATGCAAGGGACTGCTACCGAATTGGTAGTGTGTTGGAACCCAGATATTGCTGTGTTTGGAACTCCTATATACAGTATGGGCTAATATACCATAATAGGAAAATCAACAGGTGAAGGGTTTTGATGAGAGAAATGCTTCCTAATTGCTAAATTAACCTTTACTTTCAAGGCCAATGACAATCATGCAGATTAACAGTGGATTTTGAAAGTCAACAATGGGCAAGGCCATAAGGATTACAGCCCCATAAACTGTAGTGATATTTCAAAAAAAATGAAAAATAAAATTGTCTGTATGCAGTATAAGCAAAATTAAAAAAGACAATACCAGATAACCAAGATAGTTTCAGTACTGAAAATGGTTCATGCGAAGAGGCAGAGGAAAGTATAGAGATGAGAAGCATGATATGATTAAACAAAATGTCAATAAGTAAATAGGCAATATAAATGAAAACGCATATATTGCATTACAACCATGACAGTGATAAAAAGATGAAGAGTTTGACTGTTCCTGTGTTTTACTGCACTAAGTACGAAGCATCATGACAATATAGCATCTAAACAGAATGTGCATCTTGATTGTCTGTAAAACTGATAGTGCACGATAATTCTAAAGAGACTGTAGCATGTACCAATTCTATATAAAAGGACAGATGTAAAATTTTGAAATTAATAGCATGTAAAAGTTTGTAGAATGACTCGACTGACATACATCAAATTTTGAAACTATTACACGCACCTATTTTAGAACGAATGTTATGTACATTTCAATCACATGAACAGCTTGCTGATTTATAGATGTACAGTACTATATGCATAATAAATAAAGAGCAATAAATAAAGTGTAATTTCAGAATCAGTAAATTGCACTAATTTGCGTATCTAAGCGGCTAAAATAGATAGAGAAAGTTCACAGATGAAATTATAGTTACAGGAAGATGGCATCGCAGGCAGAGGACACTGAAAGCCTCGCGAATTTCATTCGATAATAAGCTCTACTTCGAAGTCCATTATAGTTTAAGAAGAAATGATATTAGGTTTATGTCACTCAGATGTAAGACGCTGACGCAAAAATTACAAAGCGGTGTGACAAGGAAATAACTGCGAGTTTTTTGGAGCAAGTGGTTCAAAAAACGGACTGCTTGAAATTCCAAGGACTTGCATAACCTCGATCCATTTCGCCATATAATCATAACTTACAAAAAAAAAAAAAAAAAAAAAAAAAAAATATCTTACTATGTTAGTACTAGGCTTAAAAAATCTAGCAGCAGTTCACAGTAAAAGCTAGAAATACTTGCACCAGATTTCATGAATTATGTGTGAACAGGATACAGAGATTCTGAAATAGCGCCCTTAAAATAATCTGACCTTAGCACGGTTCTGTAATGGTGAGAATTCTAGCCAAGATGAGATTTTAAAAAGCAATCTATTACATAAAGAAGCATCTCTCTCTCTCTCTCTCTCTCTCTCTCTCTCTCTCTCTCTCTCTCTCTCTCTCTCTCTCTCTCTCTCTCTCTCTCTCATATGTATATATATACAGTATACACACACACACACACACACACATATATATATATATATATATATATATATGCATATATATAGTACATATATATGTATGTATGTATGTATGATAGATATATATATATATATATATATATACATACATATATATATATATATATATATATATATATATATATATATATATATATGCATATATATACCCATACAGTACATATACATGTATGCATGTATGATATAGAGATATATATATATATATATATATATATATACATATATACATATAAATATATAGCATATACACGTGTGTATGCATGCTTTTTTATATATATATATATATATATATATATATATATATAAATATATAGTATATACACGTGTGTGTATGCATACTTTTATGTATCTATATAAATATATATATATACACATACATATATATATATATATATATATATATATATATATATATATATATATATTCATTTATACATACACACACACATATATATATATATATATATATATATATATATATATACAGTATATATATATATATATATATATATATATATATGTACATGTACATACTAGTGTCCTCATGCATGCTCATATACATATATATATATAAATTTATATATATATATACATATATATATATATATATTTAGAAAACATATATATATATATAGATAGATAGATAGATAGATAGATAGATAGATAGATAGTTGGAGATATATATATATATATATATATATATATATATATATATATATATATAGAAAAGTCTTCTCAATTGGGGTTATAATGTAAACTTTATAAAGGGCCTACCTTTCCAGGTTTAAGCAAATGTTACTTGGTAACAGTTTCTTATGGTCCCTAATTTAAGTACAAAACCTTACTTTACTTAGTTTCTTTAATCAACTGAACCCACGAGAGGTCGGGTAAGTGAGGGAAACTAAAAAGCACATCAATATTTTCTATAATCAGTAAATATTCAAATCTGAAAGTGGTTTAAAGGTTTAAAGGCCGTTCACGAGTGGCAGAGGCAAGGGACAGTGACATCGCCCTATCAAGCAGGACAATACCCTTAAGACTAACCATGTATCATATGATCAGCGCCCAAGACCCTCTCCACCCAAGCTATGACCAGGGGGGGGGGGCAGGAAATGGCTGATGATGACTCAGCAGATAGACCTATAGGCTCCCCCAAACAACACCCCCCCCTAACCTTAGCTCACAAGGATGGTAAGGTTGCAAACACTAAAGGCACTAACGAGTCTGAGCGGAACTCGAACCCCCGTCTGGCAAACACCAGGCAGAGACGTTACCAATCAGGCCAAAACCCATTTTCTCTACGCGTGTTATCAATAAAGTACTCCGAACATTATCTTCTTTGATAGTATAGTGGCTTATAAAATAAGTACAGTAAGTCAGTGGTTACTTACTTCTTGGTTAGGGTAGAAGAGAATCTTTAACAATGGTAACAGCTCTTCTAGATGGACATTCCAAAATCAAATTATTATTCTCTAGTCTTGGATAGTGCCATAGCCTCTGTACCTTGGTCTTCCGCTGTCTTGGGGTAGAGTTCTCTCGCTTGAGGGTACACTCGGGAATGCTTTCCTCTTATTTTTTATGAGGTTTTTATAGTTTAGGTATAGAAGATCTAATTTAATATTTTTATTGTTCTTAAAATATCTTGTTTTGATTGTTTATTACTCCTCTTCGTTTATTTATTTTCTTGTTTCCTTTCCTCATTAGGCTATTTTTCCTTTTTGGAACCCTTGGGCTTATAGCATCTTGCTTTTCCAACTATGGTTATAGCTTAGATAATAATAATAACAATAATAATAACAATAATAATAATAATAATAATAATTTACGAGGTAAACATTGTCATGACCTATGAGAGCCGCTATAATAGCATTCAAGGAAGCCGCAGCAATAAGGTACCTGCTGCAGTTATCTATAAGAAATAATAGCAGTGCCCTATGAGATAGTCACTGCAGTGGCCCATGTGATAATCGATGTACTAGCTTACGTGGTAGCTGATACGTTGAGGCAGTCTCTCATGTTGCATATGAGGTAGACTCAATAGTTTCCTCTTCTATATCCTTACATGTTAATTTCCAAAGTCATTCCTATTTTCCTCAATGGGCCCATCAAGAATAGTTTTTTTTTTTTTCCTAAATATAACAGTGATGATGGTGAACTTCGAAATGACAACTGGAATACTTGGTCAAGTTTTCTGGATTATATTCTTATATTCTCTCTCTCTCTCTCTCTCTCTCTCTCTCTCTCTCTCTCTCTCTCTCTCTCTCTCTCTTTCTCTCTCTCGTTTCCTAAGTGTCTCATACCCAAAGATGAACCTATATGACTTCGCTTTACCGAGGTTCTGCTCACCCGCTACAGTTCATTATATTGAGGTCATGGGCATCATTTCTCCCCCATTACAGGAGGAACCAGAAGTTGAAAAAAAAGAGTTCTCTATTGATGACCTCTTGTAAACACTATAGCCAGCATGCAAACACTTCTTCCATCACCATCTCTGACGCTTCTCTCACGACCTCTCACTATCGCCGTCACAATCACTGACATTTCGGTCACGTGTGACTCACTATCGCTATGAATTCTGCGTCCCTGCTTGTTCACATGACCTCATAGCGAGACCTGTGTAAGAAGGCAGATAAAGACAGGCGTGTTAAAAACAATAAGGTCGACCTTCAATCTATTCATACCTCCCATTTTTCAGGCGTGGGCTGGAAAAGGACATTCGATTGCCAGTTATTTCGGACTCTAAATGTAAAAATTAATTAGTTTTTTCTTAATTTACTAAATACCTTCTTGTGGTTAATCAGCTTTTTGTATCCTTAAGTAATTATTAATATTGCACCATGGGATACATTATAAAATATTCCAAGTGTCATTTGTTGTTACAGAAATGTGTCACTGGTAATGGATCGGTTATCATAAATGACTTTATGCAAATAAATCACGAGTAGTAATTCTAAACATCAAAAAAAAAAAAAAAAAAAAAAAAAAAAAAAATCTAGTTTTCCTACTCTCCGAGTCGAATTCTTCCGTCTCCCGCAAGAAAATAAGTTACCAGGGAAACTTCTTAACAGGCTTGAAATATAATATAATGACACGCATCACATGACCGCCACCCTCTTTCATTCATTCATTATGAGGCAATTAGTGTAAAATTGGGAAAGAAAAGAGACCCTACAATAAAAACAGGAGCAAAGAATTTTAAAATGAACAGATGGGCTATCATACTCTCAGCCCCATTTTTATGCAAAGTAGAACGACTTCTAAAGGCAATCACCATCACTGACACATTTTTAGTCATGTAAGAAGCCTTAAGTGACAGGTAGTAATGAACTAACATTCGTCAATGCAGTCAATTCATAGGCAGTTATCTTAGTTTCCCATTAAGCCAAGCATTCCAACACTGCCTTTTATTTTTTTTTTTTTTTTTTGGAAACGATAGTGACAATGGCACGGAACTGAAAATGCCAAGGCAGCGCTGAAGATATGAATGAAAAACCGACCATCTGGAGCGCAGAAGTGAGAAACCGCATGACATTGCTCTGCAGTCTGAAATGGAACCAGTTGAAGGCATTCGCCAATTATTGTCATCGCTTCTCCCCTTCTGCCCAACCAGTCCCAGTCGTCCTGTGGCCCCCTCTCTAGGACTTGCCATCCCACAGATACCGTGTAAGAAAGCAGGAAAGAATGGAAGAGAGAAAAAAAGGCGAATAGCAATGTCAAACGCGGCGTTTCGGTGTTCCTGTTTCTCGATTGGGGTTTTGCTCGACACGAAACCTTTCCAGTTTATGGACATCGAGATCCTCATTACGACTTTGTTTTCAACTAATTACCCGACCTCAAGTACCGACCGGAATGCCGACTAGCCACTAGCGTAATGGGTCTCAAGTGAAGAAGATGGCGCCCTGGTCCTCCCTGAGCATATCCTCAGGCTTCTCCCCCACCCCCAAACACTCACATACCCATGCATTGCTGCCTTCTTTCTGTCATGTCTCTTTCCTTTAAGGTATTTATTAACTATCAGAGATGGTAAAAAAAAAATAAAATTGTAAAACATAAAAGATTTTAGCATATCCTAATAAAGTGAGATCGGTGTCAGATTTCAAGCCAAAGATATCATGACTATTTTGTATCGAAGGTTAATGATTATTATAATATTTTCCCATTATTTCATTTTAATGGATAAATACATGATAATATGCCTCCCCTGTAACCATACGAACATTATTTGATTATGAACTAGGCAATTATCATAAGCTTTGCAAGCTGTTCTAACATTTCCTAGTATTTTGGAACCGCCAGTTCCATACCTTAATGACAAGGCAACTTTTCTTGTTTTTATGATACATGCATTCTAGCTACAGTAGATCTATCTAACTGGTTTTTAAAGGGGGCAACCATTAAGCTCTATTTAAATTTCTTTTTCAGTTGATAAAACATTTCCATGGAATGTAAAGTCACGTTCTGATCGTTATAACCCTAAAATGACATACCAGTAAAACTACGTTGCATTCTTTCTATTCATTTATTCGATTTTGTCATATATATCATCCACTTCCATTTGCCAATCTCTCTCTTTCTCTTCTCGCTCTTTACCTTCCAGGACCCGTCGTCAGTTAGTAATTACGCATAGGCGCTCTCTCTCTCTCTCTCTCTCTCTCTCTCTCTCTCTCTCTCTCTCTCTCTCTCTCTCTCTAAATTCCCTTTGTATTTCAATATTTATGTATGTCAGTCTCTTTCCCTTTCTTTCTTTCTCCCCGTTTCAACTCTCTCTCTCTCTCTCTCTCTCTCTCTCTCTCTCTCTCTCTCTCTCTCTCTCTCTCTCTCTCTCTCTCAATGCAATGCTGATGTGACGAATCCAAGACGCTCAAGAGCGAGAGTGGAAGTTTATCGGGTCGGGTTGTTAGGAAAAGTTGTTACCGTTGTGACTGCTAAAAATATTTTTCGTCCTCAGGGGAGAGAGAGAGAGAGAGAGAGAGAGAGAGAGAGAGAGAGAGAGAGAGAGAGAGAGAGATGTGTGTGTGCCTCTCACATGTGTTGCAAAGCAACCATTTGGAAGGAGAGAATAGATGTATCAAGGGAATAGAGAAGTGGAATGGGAATATGCTAAAGTGATAACGTAGGTGCAAAGGAAGGAGGAGAGAATGAAATGGATGCATGGAGGAAAGTAAGGAATGGCATTAAATTGGGGTGAAGTTGAATGAGGCAGAAAAGTATAGATATATCGGAAGCCAGTAGTCGACTATAAGGAGGAAAGAAAGCATAAATAGATGAACGGTGGGAATAAGAGGAATAGAGTCGGATTACCGTAGGAAAAAAAATTATGTAAATCACGAGAGAGAGAGAGAGAGAGAGAGAGAGAGAGAGAGAGAGAGAGAGAGAGAGAGAGAGAGAGAGAGAGAGAGACCTTTTCCCTCTTTCCCTCTCACATATCCTTCGGTATAAACACTTATTTTTGAACCGTAAAATAATGCAAAGATTTTGTTTAGTATACAGTACGAAGTTGCGTTAAAAGTATTAGCATAATTATGACTGATATGACAAGCAAAAATATTAATTTAGAAACAACTGTAACCACAACAGGTAAGTACATTAATGAATAAAGAATTATATCAATTAATCTAATGATGAAGCACGAGTTTTTATTTACCAAAAAAAAAATGTCTCTCAATAAAAGAAAATGTAAAATTAAAAGTTCATTTACATCATAGGAGTTTGAGAAGACAATTCTAATTATGATTATTCTTTTCTTAATTACATTACGCAATTGAAAGTTTAAAAGAGAACCTATCAGTCACAGAAACTGTTCTTTTATATTATATGAAACTGAATAATGATGATTTAGCTTTAGTTCCGCCTGTTTTATTTTGACTTACAGTTCTTAATTATTACAGTAATTAACTGATAAGGAATTAGCTCTGAGCTGTTCTTAAGTCAGAATGAATAAATTCTTTGATAAGCAGCAACATTCTTATCTGTAAGTGGGATAGTTATGACGTCGGAAACCAAACGATTAATTTGTGGACATAATACCTTTATCTGATGGAAACTACTTAAAATTTCATTACTGAAGTTCATTATCATACAGGGGTATTTTGTGGAGTCGGGGTGGGGTGAGGGAAGAGTACATTAACTCCTTCTTCTGCGCTGAGTACAGCCTCAAGAACTTTAAGAAAATACACACCTTTATTATCATTATTATTATTATCAGCTAAGCCACAACCAATTGGGAAAAGCAGGATTCTATAAGCCAAAGGGCTCCAACAAGGAAAATAGCCCAGTAAGGAAAGGAAATAAGGAAACAAATAGAATAGTGTACCTGATACTTAAGCAAGATAACTAACCCAAAACAGTATAAGACTATGTATGGTACAGAGGCTATGGGACTACCCAAGACTAGAGAACAATGGTTGAATTTTGGAGTGTCCTAAAAGAGCTGTTTACCATAGCTAAAGAGTCATCTACCCTTACACACTGGAAAGTAGCCACTGAACAATTACAGTCTAGTAGTTAACCTCTTGAGTAAAGTAGAATTTTTGGGTTACCCTGGTGTTTTCAGATGTATGAGGAAAGAGGATAATATGTAAAGAATAAGCCAGACTGCCGGGTGTATGCATAAGCAAAAGAACAATGAACCATAACCAGAGAGGGATCCAATATAGTACTATGTGGCAAGTTAAAGAACTCAATAAATCTCTAGCAGTAATATCTCAACGGGTGACTGGTATCATGGTCAACCTACTAACTAATGTAATACATTTTTATCAATGTGATATGCTTTCTCCGTTATTGATGTTTCTAAGTTTCTTATTGTTTTAGGTTGCAATTATTACATAAAATGTTATTTTCATGTGTTTCTGTGATTATTTTTCGTAGTTTTTGGCGCAATGAAAAACTATTAATAAAGCATGAGGAATAATGAAAAAAATAACACATATATTCCCCAATGTGTGGTTAACAGATTTATTCAATAATTATCATCACCAACAATGTATGACGTTTCCTGATAACGGCATATGTGTACCCTCAATTTCTGTTTCCTCGTCAGAACTTTTTCTTTTTTTACCATTAACCACCGTCTTTACATAATACGGGGTAATAACTACCAATAATGATTATTGTTAAACAAAGCGTAAATGGGAGATTTATACATTAGTGTTGTGAGGGTTTCAAATTATGAAAGCCCTTCAAAAGCAAGGAATAGATGAATCTTATGTTAAAACGCTTGAAGCAATCCTAAAACTATATAAGTATAGTAAGAAAATTCCGATTGAGAAAGAGTTAGACAGGGAAACCCCATATTTCCTAAATTATTCACAGCGTGCCTTTAAGTTTTTAAGAATTTGGATTTGGAAAATGTAGGAATTAATATTAATGGGAATACCTTAACAACTTAAGATTTACAGATAACAATTCTATTTAGTGAATCATGCGAGGAATTGCAAAAGATGATAGAAGATTTGAATAGAGAAAGCAGAAATGTAGGGCTGAAAATTAATATGACTAAAACTAAGATGATGTTCAATGAAAATCCAGAGAGACAACAAATATGAGTTATGAACGAACCTCTAAAATTGATAATGAATATACGTATTAAGGACAAACTAAAATTGATAATGAATATACGTATTAAGGACAAACTAAGTGTTTCCCCGGGACATGAGACCGAAATTAAAAGGATACACATGGGATGGAGAGCTTTTGGTAAACAAAATGATTATCAAAAGCAAAATGCCACTTTCTCTAGAAAGAAAATTCACTTTCTCTAGAAAGAAAAGTATTCAATGAGCTGGTCCTGCCAATATTAACTCATGCATCAGAAACTTGGAGCCTTACTAAAGCCTTAGAAGTTACAACTCAAAGAGCTATGGAAAAAATAATGATGGGATTAACACTGAGAGACAGAAAAAGAGCAGAATGGATACGAGAGCAAACTAAAGTAGAGGATTTTCTAACAGGTAAGAAAGAGAAATGGATGTGGGCAAGACATATAATGAGAATGACAAATAATGATGGACAAAAATAATAACAAAATGGGTCCCTATAGATAGCATATAAAGCAGGGGAAGGAAAAGAAGACGATGGATTGACGAACTAAGAAAAATTGCTTAGAAAGACCACATACACACTCAATTGGAAGAACATGTCTGAGGCCTTTACCCTGTAGTTTACTAGGAATAGCTGATGATGATTTTATATATATATATATATATATATATATATATATATATATATATATATATATATATATATATATATATATATATATATATAAAATATACATACATACATTATATATGTGTATGTGTGTGTAACATCATCATTACAAAGTAATTTCTCTAGGAAAAATTTTCAGTATTATATTCAAAGTTAAAATGTTGTATAATTAATTGAGGAACCTCCTGTGCGGAAAACTTCCAGAAGATCATTTGTGACCTTCAATTTTAATACACCTTATTCACGCCATCTATCCTTTTCTATATCTTTCTACTATCCAACCTTTGCGAGTGTTTGTGTCTATAAATCAATTAGGTTTAAACTTCATTTAATTAATCTTATGCAATGCTAATCACATAATAAGACGCAAATATTAAGGTACTCGAATATGCAACGATGCAAGCAACAAGGCAAAATGTAAATCACTTCAGTATAAAGACGTTACATAATGAAGTTAACAAGGATGCATCCCTCAATCTATTCAGCTCTTATAAAAGCAACAAATGCTGTTGTTCCTATTAATACCAAGCTCAGGAAGCAGAGATCTGACTGCGTCATGAAATTTTGAGGCTTATGACTTTCCTGTGTAAAGCTCATTTAAGGATAGATTGCCTCTTAGCAGAATGAACCGCAGAGGGTAGGAGGCAGGGGCTTGTGGGAATAGGAAGGGCTGGTGGGGAAGGGTTAGGTACGATATTAAAGTCGTCGACGAGAAGTTTTGCAAGTAAAACATGATTTTATATCTCCTGCCTCCTCCTCACTTTTTTTTTTTTTTTTTTTTTTTTTTTTGCCTATGGAAATGTGAGTAATAGGTCTTAAGTGCAGTGTTTACAATGGTGATACTTTGGGTGTTGGAGATTGCGATCCCTTCATTTGCCTAATCCGCTTCCCCCATAAAGAGCTTTATCTTGACTAGAGACCGCAGCAGCATCCAGAAGAGATGATAGCCAGGATGGCCTCCCACTTGTAGTAGGCTGTGGGCCCATCGGGTCTCAGCTTAACGAATATGTCTTGTGATGTGAGACGGTACCAGAGTACTTAGGCTGAGGTGAGCAAATTGGTGATGGGATGTATTCATTTAGGCTGAGGAAAATGATTAGATTAGTAAATAAGTGAATAAATGAATGCTTGTTAGAATGGGGACTTTGATGAATAACATTAGATTAATGATTGGGTAAATAATCTTTTATTTAGATATTGCCTCTTCACTTTTGGCGTTATTGGTTCAGATGGTGTTAACCTTTTGGTTCTCAACAATTGTTTTTGGGATGAAGATGCCAGCCTATGCCCTTCTCCACCTTGTTCAATCCAACATCATTTGACCAACTACCAAATACAGATTCATCTTTAACATCAAATGAGGTCAAATTTAATTTTAAAGAAAATTTTGGTACTCTCACCAAGTGAAATTGGTAATCACGTGATCACCTTGTACAAACATATACATACACAAACATACACCATACAAACGCACATAAGCGCGCACACACACACACACACACACACACATATATATATATATATATATATATATATATATATGTGTGTGTGTATATATATGTATGTGTATATATATATATATACATACATATATATATATATATATATATATCCCTTTCTAAGTGGGGATACCTTAAAGGCTTAAAGGTCGTTCATGAATAGCAGAGGCAAGGGACAGTGACATTGCATTATCGAGCAGGACAATGCCCTAAAAACTGACTATATATGCATACGGTCAGCGCACAAGCCCTCTCCACCCAAGTTAGGACCAAGGAGGACCAGGCAAAGGTTATTGATGACTCAGCAGTTAGACCTATAGGCTTCCCCAAACCCCTCACAAGGATGGTGAGAATGCAGCAACCAAAGGAACCAACGAGTTTGATCACCAGTCATCGTCGTTACCACATTGGCCACCACAATGGGGTGGAAGGGTTTGTGTATCGTCAAGATCAGCAAACGTGAGCTAGTCAAGGCCACCCATACTAGATCGGTTTGCTGTGAGCGATCACACTAAAGTGTTACGCCATCAAGGCAGTGGACAGCCTGGTTATGAGAATGTCCAAAACCAGACATGACTATGGATATGTCTGAGGCCTTTCTCCTGCAGTCGAGTAGAAACGGTTGCATTTGTTGTTGTTGTAGTATATACTGTGCGTGTATATATATATATATATATATATATATATATATATATATATATTCACACACACACACACACACATATATATATATATATATATATGTGTGTGTGTGTGTGTGTGTGTGTGTGTGTGTGAGCGTACGTTTGCGTGTGGGTGTATTAACAACCTGTATCAGATAATCAGACCATCATTATCTATATTACAAATTCAACGTTTAGCCGTGCCGTCACTCACCCCAGGGCCACCCAAATTAAGTATCAGACTCTTTACAAGTTATCAAAACTTGGGCACATTTGTCTGAGGTCTGGGACAGTAAATATCAGAGTCATATCTGTATTAACTCTAAGAGTCTCAAGGATGGAAATCTGACACACGACTCTCTCTCTCTCTCTCTCTCTCTCTCTCTCTCTCTCTCTCTCTCTCTCTCTCTCTCTCTCTCTCGTTTGCTACTGTAAATTAGTATATAAATACTTGCATTATGTGTCATAGTTATGACGATAGACTTGGGGATTGCAGTTGTATGCTTCGTACTTTCATGCTTTGCAATCATCGAATGATTTCTGTCACTGAGAAAGAAATAGGGAAAATATCTGCTCTTTTTAGTCTCTCAATTCTCAGGTTCAACGACTAAACTATTCCTGAAGCAACAACAACATTATTGATAATAATAATAATAATAATAATAATAATAATAATAATAATAATAATAACACCTCAGCTCTAAGGCTCCCAAAAACAGATATGATCTAGAATCCTACGGCTTTTCTTTTAGGTAGTAATACAGAATTAAAAAATGGTGAAAGAGAAGTAAATGGATTGATTATATTCACTTAACAAATCTGACTGAGGTTTGAACACAATATCACGACCCACAAAGGAACTGACAGAGAATACGATATTGATCCTTCATTTTTTTACCAAATCTTCTTAAGAAGTTGAAAAGACTGTTACTATTCCGTCTTATATAAAAAAAAAAAAGCTTATAGTTAGCCGAACTCAAATAGAAAAACGTGCTTGGGGGCGGGCGGTAAGGAATGGGTACCAAGATTAGTATTTTGTCAGGTATTTTTACTTAAAGATTTTGAAGACTTTTGACATACTTAAGGCAAGAAAGTTGAGGTGGAGGGAAAAATTGGTTGCTGAAATTATCACTTTACACGATAAATTTCTTAAAATACAAAATCGAGGGCTTTTGAGACAAGGCTGAATAGCATATTGGATGCAGATCAAAGTGTCATCCTTGATGGTAACTTTCTTGAAACTCGGAAACTAAATTTTTCTTTTCATTTATAGTAAGGTTTCAGAAAAGGACAGATGATTAAGGAAATAAATGCGACGCATAACTATATTGATGTTTTGGTAGCCTATTGAAAACGTCTCTTTCTCGCGATCTGCTGGACTGGGGTTCGAAACTCGCTCAAGCTCGATATTTTTTGTAGCATCTACTACCTCATCGTCCTTGTGGGCTAAAGATGGCGGGGGGGGGGGGGGGAGGTTTATGAAGGAGCCTGTTGGTTAATCTGCTGATTTATCAGCAGCCATACCCTTGCCCTCCCAGATCCTAGCTTGGGTGGAGAGGGGGCTTAAGCACTCATATGTATATGGTTAGTCTGTAGGGCATTGTCCTGCTAGGGCATTATCACTGTCCCTTCCCACTCCCATTCATGAGCGATTTTTAAACCTCTAAACCTTTACACAAGGAGAAATATAGGGGGTTTTCAACCCAGAAGAAACGTTAGGTCTACAGTATTCCTTGAAAGGTGCTGGATTATTAGAATTGGGGAAAATGGAAGCAGCTTGGATGAACCAGTAGTCGCAGGTGCAGAGACCAATAGCTTATGAACCATACAATAAGAGGATTCCTGATCCCTACTGAGTAAATGTGAGAAGAGCTTGGCTTCGAAAGATGACGCAATGTTTATTCCCCAAACAAAGTTTTGTTGTTCCCCGACGGATTGAAGTCAGCATCTGGTATTGCCTTTGCAGGCAAAAGGTGTTGGCTTCCACTCTTGAGATAAGAGCACCTTCATTTTCGCTAAAACAAACACTACTGTTTATTGTTTGGTTCCCTCCGGGGGAAATGGGGGGAAGGGTCAGTGAGACAGCAGTCTGCTCTAGACGAAATTCAAGAAGAAAAATAAGACGAATGAGAAGGGGATGAAAAGAATGACGATGCTCTGATGCTGGTGATGATGACGGGGTAGAATAGAGCATGAGAGAAGACTTGTCTCATGATTATGGCGCTGAAATACAAGCATTTTTGCTGCACATATATTTACTTAACGAGTGAAAGAAGATAAAGAGCAAATCATCGGGTTGAACATCTCAGTGTGTTAGACGAAGGCAGTTTCACGAAATGGGCATGTTAGTGTAAATTCACTGTTATAGAGAATAAATGCTATCTGTTACTCCTTTTCCCATTGGTGATGCTGTTGCTACTGCTACCAATATTACCACTATTTTCATTCGAAATCTAACACATTTCAGTTTGAGCTAGCAGACGATATAATGCAACCTACCTGAAAAGCGAATATTAAAGGTTAAAGGGGTTTGGTTTCAGTTCCAGTTTTATCCGAATAAATGCTCACCAGAACGTCAGCCGGGCAAGCCTAAACCGCCCCCCCCCCCCACACTATGGTGTCCAACCACAGCAGTGGCCTCCCCATTTAACAGCTTAAACTCACGGTCCCGGGTTGGGATCGATCTGCTGCCATGCGAATGCTGGGCGAACATGTTACCACTGTACCTGCAACCCGCTCATGCTAGACTCAGAATACGAAGGAACACACAACCAGTATAGGAATCGACCAGTAAACGAAGGAACGCAACCTATTCACGATTGAACGTGCAGACGATGCACTTACTCCGACGGCGGCAATTTCACGTCCACCTGAAAGACCCCAAATTACCGACACTTTGGAAGGTCCATCATTCTCAATCTTTATTCTCTACTCGGTCCGTCACGTCAGAATTCCCCGATCGATTTGCCTTGGGCAATGTTGTCGTCAACAAATATGACCCTTTACATACAAACGAAGCCATAATTTCACGGCCCTTCAATTCGCCCCTTAAAAGGAAAAATAGGACCGTTTGGGCGGACACACATTTCTGTTTGCTCCTTGAAAGAGCCTTTGTCTGTTGCAATTCTTATGAAATGGGATTGATATGAAAAGTATCGGAGAGATCTAACTGCTTGTCTGTTACTATTATGCCTCGGTCTGTCTGGCTGTTTAAGTACGGCTAATCTGTTTGTATTTACGTTTGTTTCGCTTGCTTGTTAGTCTCAGACTGTATGTCTGTTCGTTGTATACTTATCTCTAATGATTCATCCGATTAAGTGTGTTACGTTCTACCTGTCTGCCTGTTTGCCTACGCTTGTCTACTTGGTCTTTGTCTGTATATTAGTTTTTCTTTGTTTGCTCTGAATTTTTTTTATCATTGATTTCCAATAGGTAGAAAGATACGTAGAATATTAAAGAAAGTCTTCGTTTATTCAAATCTTTTTAATGTATCTTAGTTATTGTGATTTTGACTTCATGTTATCGAGTAGACTACTGTTAGGTCATTTTTTTTTTTCTGTGGAAGGTCGTTTCGTAAATAACATTACATTATGGATCATAATAATAATAATAATAATAATAATAATAATAATAATAATAATAATAATAATAACAAAGACATTGCATGCAGGTAGCTAAAGCTAAGCCCACCTGAAGAGAGACGAGGCTAGTCTAGACGGTACAGTAGTTATGAAACAAACACTAGCTTCAGATAACAGAACGATATCAGGTAATTACACGTCAGTTACCATCCTAGCCATTGCACAGTTCCC
>NC_090762.1:59329962-59334962 GCF_036898095.1 Palaemon carinicauda | reverse complement strand
TGTGGACTATTCTTTGTAGGCTTACCAGCTAGTGACTGTGACCTTTTCTTTGAAAGCTTAATTGGATAACTTCTGTGAAGTGTTCATATCAAGCATAAAAGCCTAAAGACTTATTTACAGGCTGATATCCATAGACTATAAAGTGTACAGACATGAGTCTGGGTACTATTCTTACGCTCTCTTCATATGAGCTGGTTCTATGAGCTACCCTTAACAAGTTTATGTGTGGATGGTGACTATGGACTATTTTTAAAAAGCTTATGTTCTGTCGACTATGGACTATTCTTGGCTAACTTATCAGTCGGGCGTCAGATACTCATTTTCTAGTAAGGTCACGTCCCAACGTCCTCAAGTCCAGTACCTCCGGCTAAGCTGAAGAAAACGGAGAGGAAAGATGTAAAGTGTCTATTCATCCTATGAAGTTGTATTCCTTTACGGTATTGTATACAAGTATACTTACATACATTCACATACTTTATACACATAAACTAAATATTTATACATACACAACACAAGAAATTTTCTGCACTGTCATATTTTTCGTGGCGACTTTAACGTTGAATCTACATGCATATTTTAACAAGCCCAATTATTTTGCACTTCATAGCAGCATAATACAACAAAGTTTATCTAAATCTCATTGGCTTCAAAATACAGAATAACACCTAATAACACATACAACTGTTGCTTGTTGATTAGACATCTTAAAAATGACCCCCTCAAAAAATGGGTTCTTTACGCGAGAAAACAAACCGATAGACACAAGATAATCTCACAAGAGAAAAGTTACAACCGATTGTTATGACATCTCTCGGGTGAAAGAGTATGAAAAATCGAAAGCAGAGAGAGAGAGAGAGAGAGAGAGAGAGAGAGAGAGAGAGAGAGAGAGAGAGAGAGAGAGAGAGAGAGAGAGAGAGAGAAAAAAAACTTTCGCTGCCAATGGGTTAATCGTCGTAAGACTTAGCATCACTGCTTGTTTTACCCGCCGACTTCGGGCCTCCTTCGCCATACATACACACATACATACGCACACACACAGCCCGTAGGAGAGAGAGAGAGAGAGAGAGAGAGAGAGAGAGAGAGAGAGAGAGAGAGAGAGAGAGAGAGAGACCCATATGGCGAGAGAGGACAACGACGCCGTGGTTAGTACAACCCCGATATAAAAACAACCTCCCTTTACGTGATTTGTGTTGTTATTGCTTTGCAGCGTCTCGACCACAACAACAAGGCTATTATTCCTTGAAGACTAGAGATGCCTGCTGGATCGTACATATTACCTATCCGCCCTCCTTCCTCTCTTCTCTAACAGGTTGGTCTCTATCCTTTGGCGCCCAATGTTTGGGTCAATTCCTCTCAGTTTTGTTCGTATTGGTACTATTTTTTTTCTTGCCTATATATTTATTCACTGTTTTCTGTTGTTGCCAGTTATTTTTTTCCCCTTTGCCAATATTTGGCCTTTTTACTGTTGGTTTTCGTTCTCTCTCTCAACATATCTTTTTCTATTTTTTCCTGTTACTTCTATTTAGTATTTTTCTGTATGCAGTTACATTTTTGTGTTACTTTTACTTTTATAGTTATCCTGTAAAGAATTTCTTTTATTTATAATTTTCTTGTTTTTTTTTTTTAACCTCTTCTCTTTATCGTCGAAGCCTTAGTTCTTTTATATCGCGTGTCATTGCCTTAACTAATCTTTCCACACCTATAGGACGGGGATAATTATATTTTCACTCATTTCAATTTGTTTCGTTTCGTACTAATTTATCTATCACACAACATTTCAAATAGTTGAAGACTGATTGTTATGGTATGATATGGTGGGAGAGTGATTCAGATTACGAATTAATCCAGGATGCAGTTGAAGAGTTGAAGATACCAATCAAGAATTGGTTCAAGTTCATGATTACTTCAGATACAGGTGAGAGCTGCTTAAGGTTTCGCTCCGAATGAGGATGAAGAGATCTAGTTTGAGATAAATTTGGAAGAGGATCAGGAGTCGATTAAAATCTGAGATCAATTTGGATGCAGTTGAAGAGTTGGCTTGATTTTAACTTCGACTCAGATGTAAGTAAGAGTTGGTTATAATTTGAGATCATTCTTTAAGTGGATGAAAGGTAGAGTAAAGTTTAACATCTACTCAGAATCGAAACTTGGTTATAGTTGTGTGCTGATTAAGGTTTGAGAACAATGCAGATGTAGATGGAGAATTGGTTAGAGTTTGAGATCAAACAGTAAGTGGATGAAGATTTGGTTAAAGTTTAATATGATGCAATTATGAAAGATATACTATTAAGACGTGAAATTAAACCAGAAATAGATGAAGAGTTGGCCAGAATTTGAAATTGGCCCAGATGTGGAAGCGATTCCAAAATGTTTAATTTTGTTAAGAGGGTCACGGACAGATGTTTGCAATTTTCCTTACTATCGCCTTTTCTTTTACTTTTTTTTTATTTATCATTCATTTACATTTTCTACCTCCACCCAATACTCAAGGGCTTGTCTACATCATCGCATACAATCACATACTAGTTTGTAAAGAAAACAAATTTTCAATATTCTATATTTTTCTTATTAGAGTTAGCCTGAAGCAGCAGTGTCACTCCTCTAACATCAGTCTCTACATCAAAAGTAGGATGACAATAACATTAATATATTTTTTCCCTATACCATCTACACTAAATGTATAATGTGTTTATGAAATCGAGCTTACTATTATTGTTATTATTGTCATTAGTTTCAAAATTTCCAAACAAAAACAAAAAATCACTAAAATCAAATTTCATCCGCCTTCCATACAACCAAAATCCTACAATATGAACCTCATCATACTCCTGTTCAAGAATTTATATAAGAAAAAATATACAGCTAACGACTCTACTACCTGTAAACCTTTTATTTTTTTTCCAAGCCCGGTTCTGATAACGCCCTTTTGGTAAAAAACATGCTAAACAACAGACGTGCGTAAGGTTCATGGAACTATGATTTCATAGGAGAAAACGAACCATCGCAGGAAGGGTTACTAAGATCTTGTTTCCTTGTATTTCAAGCACCTCTATTTTAACCCTATCCTAGGCTTTCAGTCGCCAAAGCAGACGTACACGCCTGGAGAGATTGTGTGAACTTGCAGAAATTGTCGGAAATCTTTTTATTTGTATTGGATCAGAAAGTTTTCATGGTAGGGAGCAAGTTCGGGATTTCTGATTCTATCAATGATGTAAATTAGTTGTTTTTGTATTCTTCCGGGTGTAAAAAAGAAAAGAGAAAAAAAAAAGTTTCTCGTGGAAACGAAAGAGTAAGGCAGGTAGTAGAAGAGGAGTTTAGGAATGAGAAACGCATCCCGAAAAGAAAGAACAATCAAATAGAGGAGAACTTTAAGGAAAGTGATCCCCAAGAGCCACGAGAACAGAATTTCGGCTATGAAACAAGTAAGCCTTCCAAGGAAACCGAAGGGGTAAGCTAGGGCCTACACCTGACACACTTGAATTATCATAATCGGCTTGAAATACATCGAATCACACGTAAAAGAAAAATAAAGATATCAATCGGAAGGTAAAGTGCAGTACAAAGTTTTGTATTACGATTCCTAATGATACAAGGCACTGAATTCATCATCATCATCATCTCCTACTCCTATGGACGCAAAGGGCCTCGGTTAGATTTCACCAGTCGCCTCTATCTTGAGCTTTTAATTCAATATTTCTTTATTCATCATCTCCTACTTCACGCTTCACTGTCCTCTTCCACATTATACATGAACTTTACCATGTGGCAATTACAAAAGTCAAATAGATCATATACCCATTAATAAAGCGAGGAGGACTGAGAAATGTTAGAAGCTATAGAGGTGCAGATATTAGTAGTGATCACCAGCTCCTCATTGCCCCACTGAAATTAAAACTGAAAGCACCCAACAGAAATATAGATATAACACTTAGGCCGTGAATTAAGGCTGTTTTAACAGTTTTGCCAAGCGAGTAAATGCGTTGCCTGCTAAATACCCTTGCATTGGTTTAGGAAAGCGAAGGGAAGAGCCTCAGTTCCCCATACAAGTAGACAACCCCCGTCGATGTGGTGGATATTTAAATAAACCGCTAGACACAGGTATAAGCAAAGAGAACATGAGAGACAAAGGTAAATCTGGATGATATCAGTTATATACCACAAGACAAAGAGGTCATAGGAGCCAAAGGGAAATCTAGTTTATCCCCAGCTGAATTAATGTAAAGAGGAGGCAAATCTTTAGAATCCTAGATGAGCACAAGCTGAATAGAGTGAAAAGAGTATTGGGGAGACGAAGGGAGTTTTGAATGAACTCAGTTTGAATAAAGGGGAATGAAATGTAGGAAACTAGGGAAAACATGGATGAACTCCAACTAATAGGGGACAAAGAAGATTTTTGAGATGCAAGGAAAGCGAAATGCGCACCTGCTGAAGGGAGGGCAAAGAGCACGTGGGAAACAAAGGGAAAAAACGGATGAACTTCAGCTGAATATTGGGTAAAGGGGTTGTGGGAGCAAGGGGACATCTTGAAGAACTCCGGTGATATAAATGGTAAAGTGGATGTGAAATGTATATGAAAACTTTGAAGAATTCTGAAGGGACAAAGGGAACGTGAAAGATCACAAAGGGCAAAGAACATATAGCAGATCAATCAAAATCTGGATGACTTCAATTACGCAAGAATATTGTGGAAGAAGAGAAATCTATATCAATTTCAGATGAAAATGCAAAAAGGATGAGGGATACTGAAGTAAATCTTTCGGACATTAGCTAGACACTACAAGTTAATGAGGACTTGGGAGGCTCTTGGAAATCTGGAGGAAGTCCGGCTGGATAAGGATAAGGAAAAGGGAATGGAAGAGATCAAGGATAATTTTGATGAACCCCAGGTGAATAAATGGCAAAGAGTTTGAGAGAGACGAAGGGGAAACTGGATGAATTTAAGCTGAATGAAGAGTAAGTAGGATATAGGATATGAACTAGAATCTGCATGAACTCCGTCT
>NC_090762.1:59312462-59322462 GCF_036898095.1 Palaemon carinicauda | reverse complement strand
TATCAGCCGAGTGTGTATCAGTAATCTTTTAAGTTATGGGTTGCTGAAATTTGGTGACCCTGAAAATTTGGCCCCTTGATTTTTGAACCTACAAATCTTCAAAACTATATATTTACACTATTTTAATTAATGAATTTATATTTCCGGCACCGGAAAATGAAGATTTTGGTCTTGTTTCAATTATCTATATCGGATAATGTTGACGTATAGTTATAAATCGATTCTGACCTTTAGGATCACTATGACCTTGGCTTTGACCCTATGGTCTAAATTTTAATGGGATCTATTGTGTGACAGTCCAGAAAATTTAAAGTAAATCCGTCTTGCTTTTTCTGTAAAGCTGCAAACAAAATAAAACAAACAAGCAGACAATCACACATACACACAAATAAATCTAACAAAAACAATAGGCACTAAAGTGAATAATTTAGCACTGTACCTTCGCTGCCTGATTCATTTGTTTACGTCCAATTGATCCCCCTCATGCTTATCTGACTTCGATCCAGAAGCAAGCTGTGTTACGTTACTTCTGCAATAAAGAAATGTAGGTTATAAAGACATTTGTATTCGATAAACTTTGAAATAAAAGCTTCAAATAATATCATCGAATTATAGAAAGTTTAAATGATTATTGGACTATAAAGCTGAGGCCACACTGCCCTTTTGTGGCTACATTTTTTAAATATAGTCTATGCATGAGATATTTCCAATTAATGAAAAACGGGGAAATTGATATTTTCAGTAATCTGCAAGAAAAGCAATTTTAATTAGATATATAACTATTAGGAATTCTAAGATCGATATGTATATGTATACGTTTTATATATGTATATATATATATGTATGTATGTGTATGTGTATGCGTGTGTATATATTCATATTTAGCCTATGCTACATCTTAATTCAAAGTTGTAAAAAATCTTTTAGCTTGAGGTAAAGGACAAACTGCTTGTTATAGTTTACACGTTCATACTTATAAGTCATGCGCTCCAAAGGCACATACTGTAGATATTTTTATTTGAACAGGTTGATTGTTCATGGCAGTCTATGTGATTTAATAAGGAAATTTTAACTGATTAAATTTTTGCTTGACATTCATATAAAATATTCAGTTTAATATTAGATATATCATATTTATCTCCCTTGAATGGTCTTATTGGTTTCCAGGACATCTAAAATCAGAATCCAAACAAATGCTTGTTTAGAGTCTTCAGTCATATATTTTATAATCATTAACCTTTAAATGAATTTTGGTAGTATTGAGAAGTCTAAAGTTTTTACTCTTGCCTCTCTTTCTCCTATAACTCCAAACCGAAGAGATATTTTGCATAGTATTTCCATGGGTTATTTCATATTCTTCCATCCCCTCATTACTGCAAGTTGAAGGTTAATTTTTCAAGAGGGGTTTAGGATGCATCCTTAATGATAACTTGGGAATGCATTATTTCAATGACAAGTATCATCAGCTTCGATTTACTCATCAAGACTGCAAGCAAAAGAGTAACTTTTGTGACAAGCCGAGAGAAGGTTGTGACTCAAAGACAGGAAGAAAGCAACCGAGCGAGTTTATTATAGAACACTCTCCTTTATATACAAAAGCTCAATGCAACAGGAAATTTCATGCTCAAAATCGACACCGTTAACGGTGAGAAAAACAGGTATGTTTATTAAGGTTCTTTTTAGTGCAAGGGAAGAGCGAAGATACAAGCATAATATAAACACAAAATGAAATGTCGTTACTATGTACGATCGTGTGACAGACGGTTGGTACATGGCTCTCACCCCTAAAAATGACATACTGTACATGTTAAATAGGGCACCCTGATCTAGAGAGGCAAACTATAGGCGGGTCATCTGGCAGGAGATAAGCAGGGTTTAGACGGTCAATGGAGACCCAGTCTTCTTTGCCACGAATGTTTGGTAGGAATGCTTTCGGACTGCGTCAGATCACAAGGAAAGGGCCCATGTAAGGGAGCGTTAGCGGTGGCTTGCTAGTGTCGTTACGCAGGAAGACGTGCATTGCAGAGTGCAAGTCTGTCGGTATGTGATGCTTCGCTGGGGGGCTTGTAAGTCTGGCGGCAAGGAGTAAATTTTCCCGCGAAGTTACGTATGCGCTGGAGATCGTCGGAGGAGGTTGTAGAAGGAAAAAATTCGGCAGGGATGACCAACGGGTCGCCATACACCATTTCAGCTGCCGAGACGACGAGGGCGTGTTTAGGAGTGGTCCTTAGTCCCACGAGGACCCAGGGAAGCTGAGTAAACCAGTTGGAATCCTTGCAGTGGGACATCAAAACTGCTTTGAGGGTACGATGAAAACGTTCAACCATTCCATTGGCAGCGGTGTTGTAGGGAGTTGTCTGATGTAGGGTGATGCCCAGGAGATTTGCTAATGACGTCCATAATTGAGAGGTGAAAGTGATACCACTGTCAGAAATAATATGTTCAGGGATACCGAATCTTGCAATCCCTCCTGAGAGTAAGGCAGATGTACATGAGGCGGACGTTGCAGTTTCCATGGGAATGGCTACAGGCCAACGAGTGGAGCGGTCGATGATGGTAAACAGGTAACGATGTCCTTGTGATGTGGGTAGGGGGCCTACAATGTCAACGTGAATGTGTGCGAAACAACGCTGAGTTTGAGGAAAGGTGCCCACTCCTGAATCCGTGTGTCATTGTACTTTGGAAGTTTGTCAAGAAATACAGGCGCGGACCCAATCCTTAGCATCCTTAGAAATGCCGTGCCAAATGAACATCATCTTCAGCTGCAGTAGAACGGGACGAGGGATGTGAAATGACGTGAATGAAATCAAACACCTGCCGGCGCATGGGAGCAGGAATCCAAGGTCGCGGTCTACCAGTACTGACGTCACAGAGGAGGGTGTGTTGGAGTCTTCGAGGGGGAAGTCTTCCCAACGGAGGAACGTGCAGGATGTCCTACATGTTTGATACTCTGGATCCTGTCGTTGGGCTTCAGCCAGGGCGTTGTAATCCAATCCCAGTTGAACGGCAGCCAACGTGTTTCTTGACAGGGCATCGACAACGGGATTCATTTTCCCAGGGACGTATTGAAGGGTGCAATTGTATTCAGCCACGGCGGAGAGATGTCGGCGTTGATGGGCGGACCAGGCGTCAGACTGTCAAGTGAAAGCGTGCACCAGAGGCATGTGGTCTGTGCGAATGACGAAGGGCGTACCTTCTAAGAAATGGCGAAAGTGACGGACGGCCAAGTGCAACGCCAGCAATTCGCGATCGAAGGTAGAATAACCCGATTCTGCCTTGGACAGTTTTCTGCTGAAGAAGGCCAATGGGCGGGGTGAGCCATTGACCACCTGCTCAAGTACTGCACCAATAGCGACGTCACTGGCATCGGTGGAGAGAAGGAGAGGGGCATGTGGGATAGGAAAAGTGAGAGCCGCAGCGGTTGATAGGGCCTTCTTTTCATTGCTGAAGGCCTCTTCTTAAAGGGGAACCCACTTCAGGTCCTTTGGCTTGCCCTTGAGGGAGGCGTAAAGGGGAGCAAGAGTGGCGGCAATGGCCGGCAGAAAACGGTGCTAATAGTTGATCATGCCCAAGAATTCCTGCAGAGCTTTGACGGTCGAGGGCGCAGGAAGTCCTGAACGGCTGCTACCTTCTCAGGGAGGGGATGAACTCCTTCAGGAGTGATGCGGTGCCCAAAGAACGACACTTCGTTGGCGCCAAAGGTACACTTGTCGTACCGGACTACAAGGCCGTTTTGTTGCAGGCGGTCGAGCACGATGCGCAGGTGACGGAGGTGTTCCTCTTTTGAGGAGAACACAAGTATGTCGTCCACATAACATTCACAGAAAGGGAGGTCCCCTAAGATTCCATCCATGAGACGTTGAAAACGTGGCTCCAGCATTACGAAGGCCAAAACAGGAGTAATTGAAGGTGTATGTACCAAACGGAGTGGTGATGGCGGTCTTGGGGATGTCTTCTGGGTTCATAGGCACCTGATAATACCGCTTCAGGAGGTCGAGCGTAGAGAAAACCTTCGCTTTGTGCAGGTAGGAGGTCACGTCGGCAATGTTCGGGAGAGGGTAGTGATCCGGTTCTGTTTGCATGTTCAGGCACCTGTAATCCTCGCACGGACGGAGGGAGCCGTCTTTCTTCAGAACGATGTGTAAGGATGACGACCATGGGCTGGAGCCCTTTTGGCCAAGGCCCATTTCCTCCATTTCGGCAAACGTCTGTTTGGAGGCTGCCAATCGTTCAAGTGCCAGACGTCTGAATTTTGCGAAGACTGGGGGACCCGTCGTCTTGATATGGTGATAAAATACCGTGCTTGGCAGGAGCCGTGGGCGTTTGGCGAAGTTCTGGACGGAAAACTTTCGGGTACGACGTGAGGAGGTGGGCATGGGCATCCGTGGGTGCGCTGATGTGGAGAGCGAGGTTGAAGGCCCGGGGCAGGTTGAAGAAGTGTCGACAAGTACGAGTCTGCGTTGACCAATCGTCGGTGGCCAACACCAACCAGAAGGTGGAAATGAGAGAGGAAATCTGCACCGAGGATTGGCAATGTGACGTCAGCAACGAGAAACTTCCAATTAAATTTACCATTTCCGAACGATAATGTGAGGTTCTCGTAACCGTAGGTGGGTATCGCAGATCCGTTGGCAGCTACCAAGCGGTCGTCGGCAGACATAGACAGACTACATCATGTCCTGAAGACTTCCCTTGGCAAAAGAGAACGACAAGCACCCATGTCTACCAAAAATCGCACGCCCGTTCCTGCATCATGTAAAAAGAAAAGATTAGAAATACGGGAGGCCACCGCCACGAGCGATGGCCTACTTACACGTTTTTTGGCCACTGACAATCCTTGCACATCTCTTCGCGGTTGCCCCAAATCTGAAGTGGTAGTAGCAAAACTGCAGTGGATGGGAGGTAGTAAGTGGCTGTAGAAGTCATTGGTTGGGGCGCGAGCGAGTGGTAGGTGGAGGGTGGCTTGTCGCCACTTCGGCACGTCACGGGGTAGGTGTGTATGTCCTACGGCATTCACGTCAGATTCAGTTGACGTTGAATAGG
Source organism: Palaemon carinicauda (assembly GCF_036898095.1). NCBI lineage: Eukaryota > Metazoa > Arthropoda > Malacostraca > Decapoda > Palaemonidae > Palaemon > Palaemon carinicauda. Next base: position 59,317,419 of record NC_090762.1, on the reverse strand, counting down.
CGTCCCCTTCGTCCAGAGGTGGAGGCGTTGATGGAGGTCTTGAAGTGGCTGTCCATAAGGGTGTCGGCTTTGGTCATCAAGTCCTTTATGGGTAAACTATCGACATCGGGTACGGCAGCGCGTACAGGTCCGGGTAAACGGCGTATCCAAAGGGCACGGAGTAGGTTCACCTCACGAGGAGAGCCGTCTGTGGCAGGTTGCAGGCGAGCGATACTGGTCATTTCCCCTGAGGGTGAGAAAAGCCCTTTGGTCCCCCAACGGTTGTTGCGAGAGCTGAAAAAGCTTTGCTATACGGGCGGCTGGCGACAGCGAGCACTGCTGCAGAAGGTATGTTTTGAAGCCGTCATACGCTATTGGGGTGTCTCCTTGTTCACAAAGCCAGCCAGTCGGATATTTCTGGGAAGGTGTCCTCGGGTATCGCCGCGAGAACATAATCTGCTTTGGTGGTTGAGCGAGTCGCGCCCTTAATGCGAAACTGGATTTTCTGCGCGCTGAAACCAAGCAAACACCTCTCCGCTGACGAATAACGAAACTTTCAATGGGGGAGCCGCAGCATTAACTTCCGTAGAGTCCGCCATAGTACCAACGACGGAGGGGAGAGGGGGGGTGGAAGGCGGGAGGAGCGAGTCGACTTCCGGGGTCACCAATGTGACGGGCCGAGAGAAGGTTGCGACTCAAAGACAGGATGAAAGAAACTGAGTGAGTTTATTATAGAACACTGTCCTATAATAGAAAGCTCATGGCAACAGGAAATTTCACGTTCAAAATCGACACCGTTAACGGTGAGAAAAACAGGCATGTTTATTCAGGGTCTTTTTAGTGCAAGGGAAAGAGCGAAGATACAAGCATAATATATACACAAAATGAAATGTCGTTACTACGTACGATCGTGTGACACACGGGTTGGTACACTTTCTTCTCTTCCAGCAATCATCATCATCATTATTATTAGCGGTTTGGCCTAGAAAAACAATCTCATTGTATATGCAGAGGATGCTACTCTCTTTGAGACCATTCCATCTCCATATTATAAACCTAATGTTGCAGAACCTCCTAGGATTTGTGGCTGCTTGAAATGGACCGTCAAGGAGAGTTGCGAGTCTCAAGGCTACGTCAAGAAAATATATTCTCAAGCCTCTTCTAATAGATGAGTTATGTTTTTTTTTCTTTTCTTTTTTATTAATTGGCTGATTATGTCCAAGCGCAAAATATATCTGACAAGCGTGCGACTCGTTAAAGACTAAATGGATGCGAGTCTGAAGCTGATTTCATTTTAGATAAAATCCTATTAACAGAATCTTTCGTTTAGCAGAGGAACTCCCTTCGTCATGTCTTGTTTTGACTCTTCTTATTATCAATATGATGAGAGAGTATCATAGATTGAGTTTAAGAAGAGCGGACGTTGATACTTTTGTATTTAATAATAATAATAATAATAATAATAATAATAATAATAATAATAATAATAATAATAATAATAACAATAAAAATAATAATGATAATGAAAAACAACACGTAATTATGTGTATAATAGGAATCAATATTTACCTCACATGAGATAGAATCAAGGAATCTCTAAATAATTAATGAATTATTGACATCAATAAAATTAGTTATTTGAGTTGCAGGGCTTAGCACTTGGTCTCAGGAGGCCATTCACCACTGAATTACAAATAAGGGGGTAGGGGGACCTTACACTTCTATCTTAAATTATATAGAGATGCTGCAGAACAAGATGGAATATAAAGAAAGAATAAAAAGTACGAGGAGCTATGATAGGTGCCTACAGTGTAATGGTAGTGCTTCCATATGTCGTTTACAAAGTATTGGGCTCGATCATTACGTGGTAGAAAATTTATAATAATGATGAAATATAATTATCACATTAGTAATCATAATAAATAATAACAACGCTATAATTATACATAAACAATGCCAATGTAATTAAATTCAGATATAAGAAAATCGGGAAGCATGACAAAAGTAGAAAATGTTTCTAAAAATAACATGAGTATTTGGAGACAGCAGCCCTGACAAGTATGAATAATCTCCTCTGCCCTAAAGGTCCCTATTCAAGAAGCGAATGAATCAACTCATATAATCACTCGTTGTCATTAACGAGATCCACTTCTTACTAACTTCTCGTAAAATCTGAGACAGCGTAATCTTGCAGAAAAACAGACAAGTAAATAAGCAGAGAAACAAAGATTTGTCTTGTAAAGCATGCAGATGAAGAAGCAAACCAAACTAGAAGACAAATAAAGAGGCAAACAAAGGCAATCATAAAAGAATCCATGAAGCTAAACAAATCAAGAAAACTAGCACGTCAATAGATTTTATTTCATTTCGTAGGCGAAGATGAATCTTTTAAAAATTGTATTGATAACGAAAAGCAAAATAATCCAACAAAAAAGAAAGTTGTAAAAGCATAAAATATTTTTTCAAACATCCTTTTGAGAGAGAGAGAGAGAGAGAGGAGAGAGAGAGAGAGAGAGAGAGAGAGAGGAGAGAGAGAGAGAGAGAGAGAGAATGTAAAAGCATAAAATATTTTTTTCAAACATCCTTTTGAGAGAGAGAGAGAGAGAGAGAGAGAGAGAGAGAGAGAGGAGAGAGAGAGAGAGAGAGAGAGAGACTATAAGCCTATTACTAAAAAAAAATTCAAATTGCATCCTTCAAAGACAAAGATTTTACCTATAGATTTACATGCAGATTGATCCCAACCCCAGGGGTGAGGGATGACCTGAGAGAGAGAGAGAGAGAGAGATGAGAGAGGAAGAGAGAGAGAGAGAGAGAGAGAGAGTGCATTTAAGGATAAACTAAATACTATGAACAAGATAAACGGAGAGACAGCCAGACAAACGGAGATTAGAACCAAGTATTTGTAATTAAATTATGAGATATCATTGAGAGAGAGAGAGAGAGAGAGAGAGAGAGAGAGAGAGAGAGAGAGAGAGAGAGATCGCACTTGAGTATAAACCAAATACTATAAAGAAAAATAAAAGGACAGCCAGACAGACAGAAATTAAACAAGATTATGTGATGTCATTGAGAGAGAGAGAGAGAGAGAGAGAGAGAGAGAGAGAGAGAGAGAGAGAGAGAGAGAGAGAGAAAATAAGTCAATACAAATGCTATAAAATATTCTAATGGGATCATTTAGAAAGTGGGAAAGGGAGATCAAGGTGGAGGCCGTTGAAGTCTTCACGAACGTCTGCCTATCACTTCCGGGCGTCTAAACGTACGGGAAACGTCGCTCCAGAAGTCCACCCAGCCGGTAACGCCACAATAAACGTAAATTAGAGAGGGAAAGAGAGAGGAAAGAGAAAGAAAGGCGGTCTAAGGAAGGAGTATCCTACGTGCAGTTTACTCATTTACATACGCGTACCACACGGGGACCGACGAAACAACGGCGGCCGGAAATATCCATCCATCATAGTAAGTCATCTGCATTTTTTCGGGCAGTTTTTATAGAGGAGAGGAAAACTGTTTTTTTTAATGGCAGGTAGAAAAAAAATAAAAAATGTTGAAAATGTATAGCAATAGGTAAAAAAAGGCGAAATGCCTGAGTAGCTATAGGTAACGTTGCTTAAAGGTGTAATATTTAAATTCGAAGGTAAACAGAGGGATGGTCATAAATTAAATGAATGAAGGTAAAAAAATTAAAGGTAGAAACTAAAAAAACGGATGAGTAACGCCGAATAAATAGCAAAAAAATATGGAGCACAAAAACGGAAAAAAGGCAGTATCGAGAAGGGAAATTTAATAAAAATGTACAAGAAAAAGTTAGAGGGGCTGTGTAATAAAAGAAAGTGAAAATGTTGGATAGCGCCACATAAAGGTGGAATAATGCTAATACATATCGTAAAAACTTTGAAAAGTAAGTAATAAAAAGAGTGAGTTAAGACTAATTAAAGAAGGGGTAAGAAAAAATGGAGGTACTTAAAAACGAAAGGAAAACGCATAAGGTTATAAATGTAAAGAATAATTAGATAGAAATATAAAAGTGATCCTGAAATTGCTATATTGACTACAGCTGTGAGGTAAACTTTCGTGAAAATATGCAAATGTTATATAATGAAAATTTAAATGAATGGTTTAATATAAATTTAGGAAATGTAAAATCTAGATAAAAAGGTTAGAGACATTAAATAAAGACTAAAAGAATGAAGGAAAATGAACGTAATAAAACATTGACTGTGCGTGTGTGAAACGATTTCTCTTATCGGACTGATCTCTCGGCGGCCGAAGGGAAGGGCCAGGTGAGAAGGCAGCTAAAACCGCGAAAAAATAAATGAAGAGGATAAAATCATTCGAAGGAAAAAAAATGGTAAAAAAAAAAGGATGACCAACAGTTTCTCACTTAATTAGCTTCCTTCCTAATTATAGTTTTTCTGTTCGTCTCTCATTCGGCCGAAAGAAATTCGTATTTAGTCATAGTGTCGAGGGGCTAAGGCCTATTTCTCCATCCCTCCTCTTACTGTCTATCTGACTCTGTAAGCCTGTCTACCTATCCGTCTGTAAGTCTGTATGTGTCTGTTTATGCCCTATCCCACCCATTTCCTTCTTTTTGAAATGACAGTAGAGTATTCTCTCTCTCTCTCTCTCTCTCTCTCTCTCTCTCTCTCTCTCTCTCTCTCTCTCTCTCTCTCTCTCTCTCTCTCTCTCTAAAACTGTAGCCCATGTTGATTGTACAAATCAAATCATTATTTTGTTATACCATGAACGTATGGAACTAGAAAGAATCACGTTGTCTCTCACCATATCTACTTGTAGTGACTAGTTCCAGATCTACTAGTGGTGACTAGCTCCAGTAATCTTAGGGAAAGCATTGTATCTACAGTATATTCAGGCGCTGAATTCGTAGAATACTTTGAATTAAAAAGAGTTATTAAAATAGCTATTGTACACATCACTGCAATCAAATAAATAAAGCATTAGTCTATAGTTTGCCAAAACACTG
>NC_090762.1:59292462-59307462 GCF_036898095.1 Palaemon carinicauda | reverse complement strand
TTTTTTTATGGTTGCCTTCTTTTTTAATCTTTACAATTTCGGACACTCTGAGGGTAGTTATAAGAAATATGGTACATAGGAATATGAAATATGGTATATAGGGAATTAAAAGGAAAGGTATGGAAGATAGAATAGCAGTAGCAGGAGAAAATTAATTATAAGTATATAAAGATGAAAAGGATAAAAATTGAAATGAAGATAATAATGAGAAGAGAGAAAAGAAGAAAGCATGAACATATGAAGACATGAAAAAAAGATAAAAACGAAATCATCGCCAGATGGGAACAAAGTAGAGCAAATGAATGGCAAAGACGAAGTCGGAAAAAAAGAAGAAAAGTAAAAGAACACAATTACGAAGGTAAGCGAGAATGAGTAGGAGGAGGAAGAGGAAAAAGGCGGAGGAGGAATCTGTGAAACAAGAGAATATGGGTGTAGGGTTAACATGAGATGCGAGAAAGGGGTACCTATGGGGAAGTTGGAGGGGGAGGTCAGAGGAGGTGGACGACCAAAGGATGCTTGGCTGATCACGTTCCGTCAACCTCACTTCAACTCACCATCTCATCCTCACGCATATTAAATGAGGGATAAAGGGGGGGGGGGTTAGGAGAGAAAAAGAAGGGGTAGGCAGTGGGGAGAAAGGAAAGAAGGGAGAGGCACAAGGAAGAGAAGAGAAAGGGTGGGGAGGGAGGGAGGAAAAGTAGGGGGAGATCTGGGGGAAAGGAAAGGAAGAATGGATGGGGGAAGGTAGAAGGGAAATGGAAAGGAGATGATAAATAGAAATATGGAGATAGAAGAAAAGGAGAGGGGGAAAGAGAGGAGGAAAGGGAGGAATTATGCGAATAGGCAAAAGGGAGAAGGAAAGGATGGGAGGAAATGAAGAAAAGAGGGAGAAGGGAGGAGAATTTGATGGAGGTTTACAGTAAGGGGAAAGGGAGAAAGCATTCGAAGGGAGGGGGTAACGTAGGAGTCATGGGGAGGGGGAAGTTGAGGGTAGACAGATTGCAAACACACAGATGTACAGACAAGGGCCAACGACTCCGACAAGTATAATATAGTAGGATGATTAAGAGAATTCAAGGATCTATATCAGATATCTGAATAAGAGAGAGAGAGAGAGAGAGAGAGAGAGAGAGAGAGAGAGAGAGAGAGAGAGAGATTCACTTTTTTTCTGTTTTTCTCTCTTACTTTACGAAGAGCCTTTTACTCAGTGTATAATAATGATGATAATAATAATGACGATAATAACATTAATTCTTATTATCATTTCCATTATTATCAATCCATAGTTCATGATGCATATTTCATTCTTAATTTCCGACACATATGACTGGATAGGACTTTCTCTCTCTCTCTCTCTCTCTCTCTCTCTCTCTCTCTCTCTCTCTCTCTCTCTCTCTCTCTCTCTCTCTCGACTTGTAATCGTCTAGTTAAAAATCACTCACAAGGGTAAAAAAATTCAGTTAATAAAATTTGCTTCTAAGAAATCTAATAAATTTGCAAATATGATCAAAAGAAATGTCATGTATCCAGTGAATCAGTGTTTTAGACTAATACTGTGATTATATTAGCCAATATCTATAAGTAATTTCTTCTTTTTATTTTTTTTTTTTTCGTAGACGGGTATTCCATTTTTGGAAAGCCTGCTATGTAAGTTAATGGCCATTCATGTTTGGTTTGATATACATGGTTTTATATAATAATAATAATAATAATAATAATAATAATAATAATTGCAAAAAATAAAATGATTAATGGTTTGCTTGCAATGTTATGTAATGGACAGAATTTAAAATCATAATGAAATCTGTACTATATTTAAAATCATATTGAAATCTGTATTATATTACAAGTAAAAAGCCGCTTATTTTTCTTTCATCATAATTTTCAAACAAATATCAACAATAACATTAATAATGATACCACTAACAATAACATTAATAATGATGCCACTAACAATAACATTAATAATGATACCACAAAGAGTAAAATTAATAATAAAAACAAAAATACTAATAGCAAGGATAGTTATTATATCAACAGTAATGAAAGTAATAATAATAACATTAATAACAATAATTCCAAAGCATGCCAAGAATAGTAACGAGAGAGAGAGAGAGAGAGAGAGAGAGAGAGAGAGAGAGAGAGAGAGTGAGTTTTTTTATGTCAACCCACGTGGTCTGAAAAGGGCGGCGGGCGATGTCACATTATGTGACTGAGCTTCACGAACATTTTTATGCCGTGACCGAGGGATTTTTCATGTGTCTTGTATTCACATTCTGTAGATTTATTACGAGTTGGGGATACCCAGCTGGCTATGTAGGCCTATTCTAGGAACCACTTGTGATGAAGATGGTATGGGAGGCATGTGGTATGTCCATTAACCACCTGTTGGTGATGGAGAAACTTTATACAATCGTATATATTATAATTACTATTACTAGCCAAGCTATAACCCTAGTTGGAAAAGCAAGATGCTATAAATCCAAGGGCTCTTACATGGAAAAATAACCCAGTGAGGAAAGGAAATTAGGAAATAAATAAATGATGTGAAAAATATTAACGATAAGTTATTTTAAAAACAGTAACAGTATGAAAACAGAAATGTCATATGTAAACTATAAAAATACTTATGTAACTATATACTTGCAAACGACACGCATACACTGACGAACATGAACATACACACATACTATATATATATATATATATATATATATATATATATATATATATATATATATATATATATATTTATGTGTGTGTGTATGTGTGTGTCATCCCCTAGTATATAATTACATAATGGCTTCTCCTTTATCAATAGGTGGAAATGCAGAGTTTAGTATAAGACCACGGATTTTATAAAGGATTGTAACGCAGTATGAATAAGAAAACGAGGTGAAGAATAAATTATACGAAAAAAAAATACAACTAATGAAATAAAAAACTGAAAACATACTCTGGTGAGCTTTCACGCTAAAATCATTTACAGTCCATTCCAGAATGTACTTATGAAATTCCAACGACTTAACAACATGATTAGATAGATTTTCCAGAGTTTGCCCACAGATGGACCTGAACTTCTGTTTTAGAAAAAAAAAAGTGTTATTAAATCTCACAAAAAAAAAAGAGAATGTTATGATACCTTTTGAAACTCATCAAGTTTTTCCAACAATTCAAGATGAGAGTCCATTTTGTAATGACCAAACCAGGAGCAGTACCTAAAAATGGTAGATTAAAAGATTGGAAACCTTTTCTCATGGTGGACAAATCTATAAAAAAAATCTTTTAAGGCACATTATACCAAATTGTTACCCGAGTAAAATAAAAAATGAATCGGATGTTTCTCATAGGTCGAATTCTGGTTAAGGAGGACACTTTAGTTTGATTTTATTGGAAACTGCAACCACTGCTAAGTAATCTGCAGGTAAGACCAATACAATACAAGACAAGAACAAACCCGAGAATTACCAGACTACAATCCTACAGAAACCATAGTATCTAACGACATCCAATTTTGATAATTTATATGTTAAGAACTCAATAATAATAAAAAAAAATGCGACCGGTCTCTCTTATCTGGATTAATCTATCGAAACACGCACTACAATAAAGACCACTCAATCTAACTTCCTGCTCATTATTTATAGATATCTAAGCAACCTTGGAAATTAAAAGAAGAGCACCACGAGTACACAAACCCACAAGCAGTAAACACGTGCTTTCCTATAACTTATTGCCAATTGGCGCTCGAATAAGATGAGGATGTAGTTATATGAATCGGGGAATAACTTTACGCTCATAGCATATGAATGTAGCTTACTCTATTACTACCTTATTGTTCAACATAACAAATAAATGGGATCTTTCATTTTCGACTATTTGGATTCCGTTCAAACAGGTTATCGCCTCTATACAAATGTTATTCAGAAGACAATATTTTCATGCTAGAGACAAGTTTCAATATAAAATTTGGCAAAATAAATTACGGAATATATTACAGTTTTGTGATTTTCATCGGCAACAGTGTGACTAATAAACCAAAGAATCAACACCAGTTATATTAATTAAATTATTCTTTTCACAAAAACAACGCAATCTATTTTATCTACCTGCATTATGAATGCCTAGCTTCAAAACTCTATTCCCAGGGATGGATACCAACTTTGGTTCCTCTCGGTACTCCATATAACTCTATAGATATTTTTTACTCTTCTCAGACCGCCATAGATATGATCTTTATTTGGACGTCCTAGTCGACCCGTAAGCGTTGGCCAGATACAGTCATTCGATAAGGGACCTAATTATCATTTTCGAGAACGGCTGTGGTCTAGTCACACGGGACATTTGAAATGCATCTGCTTATGTGTATAAATTATTACTGTAATAAAAAAATCCTAATTTTTTTTTTGGAAAATATTCTGGCAAAAGGGTTGTGGCGGCCTGGTGGTAGTGTCCTTGCCTAGTGATCGCCAGACTAGGGTTCGAGCCCCCCTCAAACTCGTTAGTACCTTTGGTCACTGCAACTTCACCATCCTTGGGAGCTAAGGAATGGGGGGTTTTGGAGAGCCTATAGGTCTATCTGCTGAGTCATCAGCAGCCATTGTCTGGCCCTCCTTGGTCCTAGCTTGGGTGGAGAGGGGGCTTGGGAGCTGATCATATGTTATAAGGTTAGTCTCTAGGGTATTGTCCTGCTTGATAGGGCAATGTCACTGTCCCTTGCCTCTGCCATTCATGAGCGGCCTTTAAATGAAAGTTTAATTCAAAGCAATTTCAAGTTCTGCCAAATGGGCTTTGTTTTGGTATTTCATTTCATTGGATGTTCCAGTTGTGTTTTATGCTAATTATATGGACAACTGAGAAACACTTGCATAATTATTAGAATTGTGACTGAATATATATTGCTATCAATCGAAGTTTATGCTTCTGAACATTCAATAACATGAATCTCCCAGTTTTCCAAAGGATGAATACTTTGCTCCAAACCCCATTGAAAACTAATCTTACTTTTGAAATTACACCTTTAGAGAAAATATTCTTTTTAAAAATAAATTTTCCGCGAAAATGATCAACATGAACAAAATACTAATTCTGCTTTAAGTGAGTTTGTCAGCATTAACTGTTGCATAATGTTGTTCCTTTACAAAAATTTTCCATCATATATCTGATGTCAATTACTTGATTTAACAACAAAAACAACAAATCCAGAAGTTTCTTGTCCACTGCAGGACAAAGGCTTCAGAAATGTCAATTTATGTCTAGGATTGGGCCAATTTTCATTACCAGGCTGTTTAGTGCGGATTGGTGATGGTGGGAGATTTTCGTATGATCGCTCACTGTAAATCAACCTAGTATGGGTGGCCCTTACTACTAGTTTCGCTGATCATGAAGATACGCAAACCCTTTCACCACGTTTAAGTATTCCCAGTCGGAATATATATACATATATATATATATATATATATATATATATATATATATATATATATATATATATATATATAACGGATTTTGAGCGAAGCGAAAAATCTATTTTTGGGTGAGATAGCCATGTCGTCCTGATGGAAGTTCCTATAGGGTAGCTTCCTAGGGTATATTACAACTACGGCGATATTCCCAGAGAATTTACCTTAAGGTACCAGAATTCTAACTCCTGGAGCGAGTATCCCTCGTGAAAGGGATATCGCGACATATCAGAGGACGTATTCTAGACACATCACATGGCAATCTACGACCTGAACAGAGATTCGTCTCGTAGGAGGGAGATTGACGAGATACGAATTCGGGAAAGAAAAAGGGGAGCCGCTCCCAAGGCTTCCCTATCCCCCGATTCGTATGCGTGCCTGGCGCCAATCCTGGCGCCATCTGTATTCCTTGTAGCGTACACGAGGTGCTACAGATACTGTATGTAGGGAGGGGTCCTACAGCCCTTTCTTAGAAAGGCAAGGGCGGGTCCATCAGGACGACATGGCTATCTCACCCAAAAATAGATTTTTCGCTTCGCTCAAAATCCGTTTTTTGGGCTCAAGCCATGTCGTCCTGATGGAAGTGTACCAGAGCATTACTGTATCTGTGGATTATCAGAACGTGCCGTACTCCCCGGAGATATTTATTCCCGGTCGACTAGACCTAGAGACCTAAGATGTTACCGTTATACATCTTTTCAACTAACTATAAACTATGTTAGAGCTTCCTGCCCCCTACAGGGAAGAGTCCTACTAGACTCTGGAAAGTCTCGAAGAGTACATATATCTATGTATGAATACCAGGCAAGCTAATATAGTGGTCTCGCCCTATATTAAGTAAAGCATAGTTTGTATAGAACCACTGCGTCAATATATTGACCAGTAATCCGCACAATACTTGTATTGGACAAAGGTTTATATCCGCATAGGAAGAAACTAATAAAACCGCCCTCGTCCCTTATGGGACGGAGTCCTCCCATTAGGGGACTTACATAAACCAATGCAACATAGCTTGCAAAACAGAACAATTCTATCAGAATTATCCCAGATAAGATACATAGAATTAAAATGCTCAATTATACCAATAAATTGACACAGGTGAAAGAGACGCAAGGTTCTCAAGAACAAGTTTATTGACAGATAATAAACAGACAGGTTAACAACAAATATATATATTTATATAAAAGAGGGTAACCCAAAACTTTAAGCATAAGTATGATAGTAAACAGAACTTGTTTATCTGAAAGAAAAACCATTAAACACCACTTTAATAAGATACCAAGGTATCAAGTCATAAAAAATCTGTATTACAAATCAATCACATTAGCGTTAGAAACGCTTGGCACACATGTCTGAACTTATGCAAGGTTCACCTTTGAAAGAAGGAACAGTCTATATGGGCACTTGGTGCCCTTATTTAGTTTGTAGTACAGTATGTACCTACACACTCACCCTGGACTTAATCGTCCCAATTAAGACCACTGTTCCTCGAAGAGTTAAACAGTAGGGTTAACTACACGACCCACTGCTACCACAGATCTCTTAAGTTCCTCTACTTGCTTCGCATAGTGGCGAAAGAACACCCTGGAAGACTTCCAGCCCGTGTATGAACGGAGATGTTCAAAATCCATACAATTAAAGAAATTTAGGGATGAGGCAACTTTCCTCGGATCGTGACCTGCGGGTGTACTGTCAGGATCCGCTCTGCGAATAAAATATGTCATTTTCGCTCTGAGTTGATTCAGAGATAAATTTGAGCCTGATGTTTCTCCCCTGAATAGTTGACTACCCTTGAAGTCTGAAGTTCTACGAAGATAGACCTTTAGGCATTCTACTGGACATAGAGATGCATCTTCTTTCAGAGGGCAGATTCTCCAGGGACCCCACCTGTTGGTGGGTAACTCATTCTTGGCGAGAAACGTAGGATCCGGAAACAGGTTCAGCTCCCCCCCATCCAGGAACTGAACACGACCTGCCTCTCTCGAGAGGGCTACGATCTCACTAACCCTGGCCCCGGACGCGAGTGCAAATAGGAAAATAACTTTTTGCGTCAAATCCTTTAACGCACATTCTTCATTGCTCAACAAGGAGGCGAAATGAAGAACTTTGTCTAAAGACCATGAGATGGGCTTTGGAGGTGCTGAAGGTCTGAGCCTAGCGCAGGCTTTCGGAACTTTATTAAAGATCTCGTTACCTAGGTCGATCTGGAAGGCAAATAAAATGGGTCTCATCAAAGCCGATTTACACACTGAAATCGTGTTAGCTGCCAATCCTTGGCCATGGAGGTGGATGAAGAAAGATAAGCAGAAATCTGTTGAGATCTCCTGCGGATTCTTTGCCTTTACAAAGGCCACCCATTTTCTCCAAGATGACTCATATTGCCTTCTAGTCGATTTGCACTTGTATTCCTCTAGGAAGTCTATGCTGGCTTTCGAAATCCCGAAGCGCTTTCTCACCGCTAGGGCGAGAAAATCATGACCTGCAGGGTCTGGGTTTTCTGTAATGAAGCGCAGACAGTCGACTTCTGGACTCGCTGGGTCAGAACTGGATGTGGTAGCGGCACGAACTTCATCTGTAGTTCCAACGCCAAGGGGAACCACATACTGTTCGCCCACTTGTGGGCCACTATTGCCGCTACCCCCTTGAAGGATCTCAGTTTGTTGAGGACCCTCAACAGAAGGTTGTGAGGAGGGAACAGATAAATCCTGGACCATCTGTTCCAGTCGAGGGACATTGCGTCCACTGCTTCCGCTAAGGGGTCCTCGTACGGGGACACGTACAGGGGCAACTTCTTGTTGTCTTTCGTCGCAAAGAGGTCTATTTGCAGTTCTGGGACTTGATTCAGAATGAAGGAAAATGATCCTGCGTCTAAGGACCATTCCGACTCTATCGGTGTGAACCTGGATAGAGCGTCCGCTGTCACATTGCGGACTCCTTGAAGGTGAACTGCCGACAGGTACCACTTCTTCTTTTCCGCCAATCGGAAATTGGCTAACATCACTTGGTTGAGAGGTGGTGACCTCGACCCTTGTCGATTCAAGCATCTCACAACCACCTCGCTGTCTGTCACCAATCTTATGTGGATCGAGTGACGCGGGGAGACTTTCTTTAAGGTAAGGAGCACTGCCATAGCTTCTAGAAAGTTTATATGAAAGGTCCTGAATAGCTTGGACCAAGTCCCCTGGACTTTTTTCCGATGAGAGTGACCTCCCCATCCCTCCTTTGAGGCGTCTGAGTGAATCGTCATCGACGGGGGAGGTGGCTGAAGAAGAACCGACTTCTTTAGATGTCTGGCTTGGGACCAAGGTCTGAGAAGAGTACGTAGCCGAGGCGGCACTGGTCTTCTCAGGTCTCTTCGCGCGTTTGATGCATACCTTCTCCAAACTCCGGTTGCATCCTTTAGCTGTGCTCTTAGCACTGGGTCTGTCACTGAAGCAAACTGGAGAGAGCCTAGTACCCTCTCCTGTTCGCGTCTTGATATCCTTTCGGAATCTATAAGTCTCTTGACAGAGCCCGCTATCTCCTTCCTTTTCTTCATTGGGATGGAGAAACTGTGTGACAAAAGGTCCCAGTGGATTCCCAGCCACTGGAACTTTTGGGATGGAGAAAGTCGAGACTTTTTCTTGTTGATCTTGAAGCCTAGGTACTCTAGGAACTGGATCACCTGACTGGAAGCTTGCAAGCATTCGGTCTCGGATGCTGCCCACACCAGCCAGTCGTCCAGGTAGGCTACTACCTGAATTCCCTTTAGGCGTAATTGTTTGAGAGCTGCGCTCGCAAGCTTCGTGAAAATCCTTGGGGCTATGTTTAGCCCGAATGGCATGGCTCTGAAGGCGTACAGTTTCCGTTGTAGCCTGAACCCTAGGTAGGGGGAGAGTCGACGGCTGATTGGAATGTGCCAATAGGCGTCTGACAAGTCTATAGAGACTGAGTATGCCCTCTTGGGCAGTAAGGTCCTTATGTGTTGCAGTGTTAGCATCTTGAATTTGCAATTCACTATGAACTTGTTGAGTGGTGACAAGTCCAGAATGACTCTGAGCTTTTCCGAGTCTTTCTTGGGAACACAAAACAGCCTCCCTTGGAATTTGATGGACTTCACCTTTCGGATCACATTTTTCTCCAACAGTTCTTGAACGTACTCCTCCAAAATGGGGGTGGAGTGTTGGAAAAACCGAAGGCATGGGGGTGGAGTGCTGTACCAGCTCCAACCCAGTCCATTCTTGAGTAGGCTTTGGGCCCAGGGATCGAAGGTCCAGCGATCCCAAAATTTCATCAGTCTCCCTCCTACCGGTATCATTTCACTTGGACTGCCGTCCTGAGGTCTTGCCTCCCTGACCACGACCACCTCTGAATCCCCTTCCCCTTGAGGGGCGCCTAGACGAGCCTCTGGCTGCTCCTCTAGGTTTTGCACGAAAGGAAGAAGACTGTCCTTCGAACGTTGGGGCGAATGTGGTTGACTGACCTGGCACAGCCTGGGGTACCCACTGAAAGGCAGTCGGGGTTTGTGCCACCATCTGGGGCACTGGAGGCAAAGGCAATTGCAGTTGCTGTTGCTGTCTATAAGGCTTGGCTGGCCGAAATGGTAGCCTAGTCTTCATATTCTTCCTCTTTGGTTGAGGACCCTCATCCGGGGAAGATTTTCTTTTGATAGCCAGGCCCCACTTCTGGAGAAGGTTTCTATTCTCCACGGCGGCCTTATCAACAACCTCTTTGACCACATCGGTAGGGAAAAGGTCTTTTCCCCAAATGTTGGAGGAGATTAACTTCCTTGGCTCGTGTCTCACCGAAGCCCCGGTGAACACGAACTCCCTGCAAGCTCTCCTTGCCTTGACGAAGCTATAAAGGTCCTTCGTCACTGTGGCTAAGTGAGACTTAGCCACTACCATGAACATTTCATGGACCTTGGGGTCACTTGCCATCGTCTCGAGAGTAGTCTGATGAGACATTGAGGCAGCCAGTCTTTCTTTTGTCTCGAACTCTCTTCGTAAAAGAGATTCGGACAGCTTGGGGAGGTCCTCGCCGAATTGCCGTCCGGCAATATCAGCCTCCAACTTTCCCACTGAGAATGTCAGATGGACATCCTTCCAGTCTTTGTGGTCCATAGGTAGAGCCAGCGACAAGGGTTTACACTCCTCCAGGGAGGGGCAAGGCTTGCCGGCCTCGACTGCCTTTAGGACAGCCGCAAACCCTTTCTGTAAAAAGGGGAAGGCTCTATCAGGAGAGGACACAAACGAAGGGAGCTTCTTGCTCAATGCAGCTACCTTCGAATTCGAGAAGCCCCTCTCTTTCATCGAGGATGAAAGTAGGGCTTGAGCCTTAGCGTGGTCCATAATAATGACCTCCTTCGGCTCTGTCTCCTCCCTTGAAGCTGGTTCTTTTCTCAGCCGGACATAGCAGTCCGGATATGATGCCTTGCTGGGCCAGAATTCTACATCCTCTAGGGGAACTGAACCCAGCTTATCCGAGATGACGATCTTTCCAGTCGTCATCGGCATGTGCTCAGCATACCTCCATGGGTTAGCATCTGAGCATATGGGAAGGTCTTTCACATTGAGCCTTTTCCGGGGCCCATGTGATTCTGCCAGGGACTGCATACGCAGTTCCATTGCAGCCGCCTTCTCCTGGTTCTCCTTCTGCATTTGTTGGATCATTCCAACAATCGAAGAGAGGGCCTGTCCCAGTTCTACTGGGAGGCCAGCCGATGTTGAGGGGATAGGCTCCGGCATCTGAACCGGAGTAGCCGACACCTCGTCGACCTCATCCTCTACGACATCCGGGGTTTGAACTTGATCCTGACCTTCTGCCAGGAGGTCTTCTTCCAAACGTTCGTCCAGGTCAGACATCCTGTCACACAACTGGATGTCTTGCATCGCATCTGCGACTTCCTCGTCCACCTGGACTTGATCTTGAAGGATCTCCTCTTGAGGCTGGGGAATCACTGCCTCAGCTGATGCCTGGGGAAAAAGATACGCCCTCATCTTTTCACTTGGAAGATAAGGGCCAGAGGTGTTCTTCTTGAAGCCCCTTACCCAAGTACGAAGCTTTTCCCTAGCTATATCCCTTGATTCCGCCGTTCTAGGGGAATCAAAAGCCTCAGTAATCAGGTTAGTGCATACAGTACATACCTGAGGGTCCCAATACCGGAGATCATCCTTGGAGACAGCGCATGCTGCGTGTCTCCTACAACACTCATGTCCGCAGAGGTTCTTGCTGCGGACATTGCAGAAAACATTTCCGCACTTCGGAGGGTCCTCCTGTAAAGAGAAGAAATTTCCATGAGTATCAAGTGAACTATGTATCACTGGATATGCATAGTATAGCATAACAATTCATAAAGGAAAGACACACACTTGTGTTTCCCTCACAACCCATTGTTGCAGCCTTCCAGATAATAAAATCAAAATGGTTTATCTCTACTAGAGTAACCAATGCAAGGTTTCCAGAGGAAACAGGTGGAGCTCACACCTAGGCAATGATTTTAAAATCCTGGATAATAGACGGGGAAGAACTCTGCTTCCTGTCTGAGGGCAACAGCAAAGGGCTGTGCAAGAAAACACAATAGTGTTAGAAGATACAGTGCTGTACCTAAACTTTTACTATAGTTTTCTTCTTACTGTATATGCTATACAGAAGAATACTAGTACAGTATAGGAGGATGTGTGCCGGCCTGCCTTTGCCGGCCGGCACACACCACAATCAGCTTTAAAGTATACTACTTAACAGCTATAGGGCGGCAGCCCTCTGGTTCAAATGCCTGTGCCGGCGGCAGCAGCTGCCGGCCAGCAACAGCCAGTGTTGGCCGGCAATGATTGCCGGCCAGCAACTACACAAGGTAGTACCCAGCTGCCGGCCACACTCTTGGTGACCGGCAGACATAAGCCGGCCGGCAAAGGTACAAGACCGATGCCAGCCGGCAGCAAAAGAACCAGAAGACTACACCTGCCCGGCTGCCAGCCTCATAGGTCGGCAGCCGGGACAGGTACAGCACTAGAAGAAAATAGAATGGATGCCGGGATAAGAGTGTACACAACCCCCCAAGCCCGGCAACCGAAAGAGTGCATATAAGGAAGGGGAGAAACTTAATTCAGGCTTCCTTGACCAATGCCGTCCGGCTCTGCCGGCAGGCATGAATGAGGGACCAAGAGAGGTCCGGGCAGCACTCGAAAACATAAGACCCTTGCCGTCCAGCATCTCTGCCGGCCGGCAATGGGCTTAGTCAATTCCACATCCCAACCTATACTAGGTCCAGAAGTAGAATGACATACAGTACAGTAATACCCCTGCCGGCCAGCTCTGCCGGCCGGCAAGGTACAGTACAGTAATGGCTAGGCCATTACGGAGATAGAGGGGGAAGGGACAAGAGGGTCCTGCCAACCTTGCTTTAGTGACAGATCACCCGCAGCCAAGAACTTTGTCTTAGCCTAAGGGAGATCTAAGGGAAAGGGCCAGCGCAGTAGTATAATACCTGCCAGCTTCCAGAGCACCAAAGCAAGGAAGGCGTTGCTACTCCCAAGGGAAGATATTATCCTCCCCGAGAACAGCAACAGGACTTAGTCTGGTCGATCACACAAGAAGGAATCATAACTTACAGAAACCTTCGATAGTGACCTAAGGCAGCTAAGCTCCCTTTGTAAGTGTTAGGTCAGCGAGGGAGACTCTGCCCCAAGCCAGACAACACAGACTCAGACTAAAAACTCTGTTGTTCTGTCCCTCTTTGAACCAGACTTTGCTGGAACAGGAAGGTACAGTAACACCCTAGTACAGTTTTATCGAAAATAAATTCGGAAAAAACCACTTAGGGATAAGCCCAAGGCTTAAACAGAGGGAAAGGGATTGCATACCTTCTCCGAAGAAAAGAAAGCAACCGGGGAGTATGATAAAGTATACTAAGGCTCCATAAGCAATTAGCCTAGGCACCAAGAGAATCGATTACCTAATTCACCGAAACTCTCACGTATACAATCTTGGAAATATTCCACACAGTCTAAAATGTATAAAATATAGCCTAAAGCTTCAATAAAATTTTAATTACACTCGGAAAAACCAAAATCATGCATAAAGTACTAGGACCAAACGACTAGGCTACATGGCCTAGCGTAGGCCAGAATGGCGAATACTTCGCCAAATAATACTAAGCACGAAAGGAAATCCTATGTAAAGCTCAATAGCTAAAATTTATTAAGCAAAACAACCAGGAATGTCACTCTGACTAACTAATTTATACCTAGCGAGTGACAGTGTCCAGGACACCTCTGGTAGGCTACGGCTCTTGTATCAAAGATTAATCCTATTAATCACTCAAAATTTTACCAAGAGCCTACATTTATACATAACAGACACTATACTCAACTTATCCGAGGTCAACGAAGACGAAGAAGCCATGAAAAGCTGAATAAATCCAAGATTTGCGAGAAAAACAGGAAAAAACACCGAGTTGTTAAGCTACGCAAAAAGGAATACAGATGGCGCCAGGATTGGCGCCAGGCACGCATACGAATCGGGGGATAGGGAAGCCTTGGGAGCGGCTCCCCTTTTTCTTTCCCGAATTCGTATCTCGTCAATCTCCCTCCTACGAGACGAATCTCTGTTCAGGTCGTAGATTGCCATGTGACGTGTCTAGAATACGTCCTCTGATATGTCGCGATATCCCTTTCACGAGGGATACTCGCTCCAGGAGTTAGAATTCTGGTACCTTAAGGTAAATTCTCTGGGAATATCGCCGTAGTTGTAATATACCCTAGGAAGCTACCCTATAGGAACTTCCATCAGGACGACATGGCTTGAGCCCAAAAATATATATATATATTATATATATATACATATATATAAATATATATATATAAATATATATATATATACATATATATATATATATATATATATATATATATATACATATGTATATATATATATATATATGTGTATGTATGTATGTATGTATGTATATGAAACTTCATCAACTAACGGATTATTAATTTAGTAACATAAAACTTCAAAGTATGCAGGTAGCTCTTATTAATAAAATTCAAACAATTATAGTAGAAATAAGCGTCGTTTCCTGTATTCTACTTTGAAGAAAAAAATATATGAACTGAATGTTAAATTTTGTAACGGCGCAATTTTTATTTTCGAATTGTAAAGTTCGGTTTTTTCAAATTAGTTTAAATATAACATTGCTCAATTTTCCATAGCAATCTTCTTGCAAAATATAAGCGTAAAAAGACAGTGAGCATTTTCTTGGATAGCTTTCCGGGTTAATCGTAAGGTCACCAGTGTCACTTTATAGATCACTTTTGGGGTTATATTTAACGCTATCATTATGACCTACTTTTCTTTTTATGGGCCACCTCTTGTTCTGCATTAATGTATGTCTCATTTTCTTCAGTCACCTTCAGCTTCGCTGAAGAACAGCCTTGTGAGAGACTCAAATCACTATCTTGCTACTTTCAGTTTCCTGTATTTGGGTTCCTTTAGGAATGCTTTGTAACACCAAGTTCACTTTCTAGATAACCCTTTGGTAATCACCTGGGTCCCTTTT